>NC_069502.1:693459051-693759051 GCF_027579735.1 Bombina bombina
ACATATTACAAATATTTTCTATGGTGTATATGGAAGAGCAGCAGCTAAACGTTTGTTATTATTTTTTTTATTTTATTTTTTGCATTAAAAACTTTTAGTAAAAGCTCTTTACATTTTAAGTTTGTAATTGTGAACATTTGAGTTCTGAGACTCTACTTCTCACTGACTTACAGGGTTATTTCCTTTAGAAAAAAAATAAGTTGGGTTATTCAGCACAGGGGCAACTATTTAAAAAAAAAAAAAAAAAAAAGCACCATAACACATTTTGTAGATTTTCTTGTAGACAGAACACAGAAAATATTTTGAATATAATTTCCATTTAAAGGAAAAAATATATTATAACATTAAGGCACTGAGATTGGTGTCCACATTATTTTTAATGACATTATTACACTGCATGTTTTATATATTATAATTTATGAAAATCAGAATATATTTTGTAGTGTAGGTGTTTGGCATATTTCCAAAATAAAAATGATTTAACAGCTCTGGTGTTTTTACTTATTCAATTTCAACTATATTAGTCAATAAACCATCAATTGAATCTACACAAACACATACACACAAAAGAGGATTTTCAGAAACCTTCATGGAAGGAAAACAGTGAGGACTAAAAGTAAACATCACAGATGATTAATTCATTATTGATTGTGATTGGTTAATGTCTTTGAATGCCGTTTTTTGTTTTTTCAACTAACCCAAGAATTCTAATTTGTGACCTGTGCAATTAATAATGTTATTACACTGTGAATACTTTTAGAATTAAAATGATATAAAAGTGCAAAAAGAAAATGTTCTATTGTTTGAGACCATTGTGTTATTGCACTATTTTCTTATAAATGTGTTTAACTCCTCCTTGAGCGCAATTAAAGTTAATGCGCGTTGGGTTAGTGCGACCTAAGAGCTCTGTTTAACTGTTTCTCAAAACAAAAAAGTACCACAAAACACATCAAAAATACATTACAAAGTACAGTTATACTCATAATTACACCATCTAATAAAAAATATTCAAAAAAATATTGCACAGAAAAGTTAAAAGGGCTCAAAGGTCTTTTTATAATAAAAAGGCAGCATTGGGCTTTAAAATAGATATACATACATATACATGTCTAAAGATGTATATTTATGTATCTATGTGTGTATATATATATATGTGTGTATATATATATATATATATATATATATATATATATATATATATACTGTATATATATACAGTATATACATATAAATATATATATATATATATATAAATGTCTTATGTGTGTACAGATGTATTTATGTATTTATATGTTTATGTATGTATTTAAATATATATACATATATACAAATATAAACACATAATTAAATATCTACACACATAAGACACACACACACGCGCATATATATATATATATATAAATAAATAAGTGCATTGGAGCCATTTGCAGTTAAGTAAATGAAAAACATGTAAAAACATATTTGTGCAATATTCATTTTTAATAAAGTGTTATATTGTGTATTTACTGTAAATATTTCACATTCCAATGTTCTTCACATAGCAGAATTTGTTCCATGTATTTCTAAATAGACATTCCTATATATATATATATATATATATATATATATATTTATATACCTGTATACATCTATACCTATATATAATCATATATATATATATATATATATATATATATATATATATACCTGTATACAACTATACCTATATATAATCATATATATATATATATATATATATATATATATATATATATATATATATACCTGTATACATCTATACCTATATATAATCATATATATATATATATATATATATATATATATATATATATATACATCTATACCTATATATAATCATATATATATATATATATATATATATATATATATATATATATATATATATACATTATAAATAAATATTTATATACAGTATCTATCTATCTGTCATCTATTGTACCAAAAAACATTATATATATATATATATATATATATATATTAGAATTTTTTAAAATAAATAAATGAAATATATTCTTCTATGTGAAAAAAATTGGAATGTAAAATATTAATATGTTTGTCGGGTCAGCACATTTGAGAATATGCAATTGAGTTTGCGTGTGAGTAGGATGTTAGTTTTTTCCCTATTGACTTCTAAGGGGGAATAGGTTATCGTGTGCACAATATTCTAAGTTTGGCTTTTTATGTGCGCCAGGTTAGTGCACAAAGTGACAACAGTTTACTTTCAATTTACTTTCAATTTGTAATGCAAGCGCTGCCCGACGTGCAAAAAGCTTTCTTTTAGCGAAGTTAAAGGTTGAGTGGGAGCATTAAATATAGCTCCACTTGTAATTTAGCCTATCTTTGGCTAGGTCCCAGTTGTTGACAGCAGCTCTGAATCTAACTTTAACTGTGGCATTACCCAATGACAAGAGGTATATGTGTGTAGCCACCAATCATTAGCTAGCTCCCTAGTAGCTTACCTAGGTCTGAGTTTCAACAAAGGATACTGAAAGAATGAAGTACATTTGATAATCAAAATAAATTTAATTTTTTTTTAAATGTAAAGAAAAAATTACATTTTATTTTTATGTTCCTGCAAAGCTTCCAACACTTCCTTGCAATCATAAATTAATATTGATATAAGCATATTTAATTTGTGTACATGTTTAAAGTGTGATATTAACCTTATTGTTTAACTTTTTATAAAACCAGAAAAGGATTAATATAATAAAGCCAACAATTCCACTTGACACAACCATCAAACAAGTCCAGTGTGTATGATTTGAGTCTAAAATCCTTTGAAAAGCATTTAGAAAAGAGTGTTTTCTTCTTTATTAGAATAACAGGGTCAATCAAAGTGCCCCATGCAAGGTATAGGGGCCGATTTATCATGGCCCGAATGGGGCCAAATACCCCTGTTTCTGCTCGAGCCTTCAGGCTCGCCAGAAACAGGAGTTAAGAAGCAGCAGTCTTAAGCAGCAGCGTTATGACTCTTTTTCACTACCGCCGGTATTACGAGTTTTGCAGGTATATCTGTACCGCACACTTTTTTGGCCGTAACGCAACATAACTACCACAGCTTTCAAAAAGTCCTTTTTCAATGGGACTTCCACAGCACCGGTATTACGAGTTTGCCAAAAAGTGAGCGGTACAGCCTATAACTACAAAATCCGTACCGTAAACTGAAAGTCAGCAGTTATGGTATTTGCGCTACAAAGCTGTAGCATAAAACTCATAACAAAGGTGCTAAAAAGTACACTAACACCTATAAACTACCTATTAACCCCTAAACCGAGGCCCTCCTGCATTGCAAACACTATAATAAATGTATTAACCCCTAATCTGCCGCTCCCGACATCACCGCCACTAGAATAAACATAGTAACCCCTAAACCACCGTACTCCCACATTGCAAACACTAGTTAAATATTATTAACCCCTAATCTGCTGTCCCTAACATCGCCGCAACCTACATTACTGTTATTAACCCCTAATCTGCTGCCCACATAATCGCTGCCACTATACTAAAGTTATAAACCCCTAAACCTAACCCTAAGTCTAACCCTAACACCCCATAATTTTAATGTAATTAAAATAAATCTAAATAAAAATTACTATCATTAACTAAATAATTCCTATTTAAAACAAAATACCTATAAAATAAACCCTAAGCTAGCTACAATATAACTAATAGTTACATTGTAGCTATCTTAGGTTTTGTTATTTCACAGGCAAGTTTGTATTTATTTTAACTAGGTAGACTAGTTACTAAATAGTTATTAACTATTTACTAACTACCTAGTTGAAATAAATACAAACTTACCTGTAAAATAAAACCTAATCTGTCTTACACTAACACCTAACATTACACTACAATTAAATAAATTACATGAATTAAATACAATTAACTAAATTAAAAACAAAAAACAAACACTAAATTACACAAAATAAAAAAGAAATGATCAAATATTTAAACTAATTACACCTAATTTAATAGCCCTATCAAAATAAAAAAGCCCCCCAAAATAAAAAAAACCCTAGCCTAAACTAAACTGCCAATGGCCCTTAAAAGGGCCTTTTGCAGGGCATTGCCCCGAAGAAATCAGCTATTTTATCTGTAAAATAAATACTAACAACCCCCAACAGTAAAACCCACCACCCACACAACCAACCCCCCAAATAAAAACCTATCTAAAAAACATAAGCTCCCCATTGCCCTGAAAGGGAATTTGGCTCTTTTTCCACCCAAACCCTAATCTAAAAATAAAACCCACCCAATAAACCCTTTAAAAATAACTAACACTAACCCCCGAAGATCCACTTACCGTTTTTGAAGACCAGACATCCATCTTCAACAGAAGTCCTCAGCAAAGCCGGCAGAAGTCTTCATCCAAGCGAGCTGAAGTCTTCATCCAAGCCGACAGAATTCTTCATCCTGACGGCATCTTCTAACTTCATCCATCCGGCGCGGAGCGGCTCCATCTTCAAGACATCCGGCGCGGAGCATCCTCTTCTGATGATGGCTAACAAAGAATGAAGGTTCCTTTAAGGGACGTCATCCAAGATGGCGTCCCTTGAATTCTGACTGTCTGATAGAATTCTATCAGAAAATCGGAATTAAAGGTGAAAAAATCCTATTGGCTGATGCAATCAATGATTGGATCAGCCAATAGGATTGAAGCTCAATCCTATTGGCTGATTGCATCAGCCAATAGGATTTTTTCACCTTTAATTCCGATTTGCTGATAGAATTCTATCAGTCAATCGGAATTCAAGAAACGCCATCTTGGATGACGTCCCTCTTCGTTAGCCGTCATCAGAAGAGGATGCTCCACGCCGGATGTCTTGAAGATGGAGCCGCTCCGTGCCGGATGGATGAAGATAGAAGATGCCGTCTGGATGAAGACTTCTCCCGGCTTGGATAAAGACTTCGGCCCACTTGGATGAAGACTTCTGCTGGCTTCGCTGAGGACTTCTGCCGCTTCGTTGAGTATGGATGTCCGGTCTTCAAAAACTGTAAGTGGATCTTCGGGGTTAGTGTTAGGTTTTTTTTAAGGGTTTATTGGGTGGGTTTTATTTTTAGATTAGGGTTTGGGTGGAAAAAGAGCTAAATGCCCCGCAAAAGGCCCTTTTAAGGGCTATTGGCAGTTTAGTTTAGGCTAGGGTTTTTTTATTTTGGGGGGGGGGGCTTTTTTATTTTGATAGGACTATTGGATTAGGTGTAATTAGTTTAAATATTTGATAATTTCTTTTTTATTTTGTATAATTTAGTGGGTTTTTTTGTAATTTAGTTAATTGTATTTAATTAACGTAATTTATTTAATTGTAGTGTAATGTTAGGTGTTAGTGTAAGACAGGTTAGGTTTTATTTTACAGGTAAATTTGTATTTATTTTAGCTAGGTAGTTAGTAAATAGTTAATAACTATTTACTAACTAGTCTACCTAGTTAAAATAAATGCAAACTTAGCCGTGAAATAAAAATAAAACCTAAGCTAGATACAATGTAACTATTAGTTATATTGTAGCTAGCTTAGGGTTTATTTTATAAGTAAGTATTTAGTTTTAAATAGGAATTATTTAGGTATTAATTGTATTTTTTATTTATATTTATTTTAATTATGTTAAAGTTAGTGGGTGTTAAGGTTAGGGGTTAATAACTTTAGTATAGTGGCTGCGACGTTGGGGGCAGAAGATTAGGGGTTAATATGTGTAGGTAGGTAGCGACGGCATTGGGGGCGACATATTAGGGGTTAATAAATGTAGGTAGGTGGCCGCGATGTTAGGGGCAGGCAGATTAGGGGTTAATAAGTGTAGACAGGGGCAAAACTACAGGTGGTGCAGAGGTCGCAATTACGACTGGGCCCCCAAGGGTGGGGGTCAAAGTTAAAAAAAATAATATTTTTTTTTACAATATAAAACATTGACCTGCCACTGCCTGCACTGATATCATGTGAGTGTGACATGATGCTTCACTAGTGTCTCTGACTACAGGGGTTAGTGTTTCTGTTTTACCCATTGGTGTTTATGTGTATGTGTGTGTGTGTGTATGTGTGTGACTGTGTGTGTATTTATGCATGTATGTGTGTGTGTATGTATGTATGTGACTGTGTGTGTATTTATGCATGTATGTGTGTGTGCAAATTACAGACCTTGTTACTACAGCATGGGGGGGGAGAGGGTAAACAGTGTCACTATTCAGTACCACTATATACTGTACAGTATGGGGGGACTAGACCATGTCACTGATTACTGTGGTCACTTTATAAAGTACTGGGGTGGGTAGGGTCAGGCCAGCCTTCTCACTGGCAGATAACAGACTGTGTCACTGACTCACTATATACAGTACTGGTGGGTTAAATAGTGTCACTATATACAGTAATAGGGGGTCAGACCATCTCACAGACTGTGGGCACAGGGTACCTCCTTTTGCAGACATGTAATCTGATTCACATTTTTTTTTTCTGTGTGTTAAATGTAAAAAAAAAAAAAAAATATATATGTATCAAATTCACTTCCTTGCACCTGGGCCCTGTGGTTTCTAGTTACGCCTCTGAGTGTAGGTAGGTCGTGGCGATGTCGGGGGCGGCAGATTAGAGGTTAATAACGGTAATGTAGGTGGCGGTGTTGTTGGGGGCAGTATAATAGGGGTGTTTAGACTCAGGGTTTATGTTAGGGTGTTAGGTGTAAACATAAATTTTGTTTCCCCATAGGAATCAATGGGGCTGCATTACAGAGCTTTACGCTCCTTTATTGCAGGTTTTAGGCTTTTTTTTTTATCCGACTCTCACCATTGATGTCTATGGGGAAATCGTGCACGAGCACGTAAAACCAGCGCTGGTATTTGAGTGCCGTATGGAGCTCAATTTTGCTCAACGCTCACTTCTTGCCTGCTAACGCCAGGTTTTTGCAAACCTGTAATAGCAGTGCTATAGGAAGGTGAGCGGTGACAATAACTAGCAAGTTAGTACTGAGCCGCTCATAACGCAAAACTCTTAAAATGATAAATAATATATATTGTAATGATTTCAACTAAGTATACTACTCCACTGCTTTGTGCTTTTTTATTACCACAATAAAACAGACTGTTTTATATAACTTTAACTACATCACCTCTGTATACACTGCTGTAATATTAAACTTCAGATGAGCAATTCTTTAGAAGATAATGTGCTACAGAACTACAAGTACATACAGACCCAGAAGCAACTGATTGGAGAGGCATTAGATGATGACATTCAGAGCTAAAAAAAATGTAATGATGTGACATTAACTGGCAGGAAATAGAAAATCAGTGCTGTACAAATGGATCATGGGAAGGAGTCAATCACTGCTCGGTATTTATCTGCAATGAAGATGCCAATTATTGTATCATAGACTATTTTGAGAGAAAATTTATCAAGCTGCAGGTTGACAGTTTCTTAAGTGGAGAACCTGTGTGTCCACAATCACAACTTGCAATGCCACATTGTGTGGTGAAATTTAGGAGCTCTTTCTTTCTTAAATAAGGAGAGTCCACGACTTCATTCCTTACTGTTGGGAAATACTGAACCTGGCCACGAGGAGGAGGCAAAGACACCCAGCCAAAGACTTAAATATCTCTCCCACTTCCCCTATCCCCCAGTCATTCTTTGCCTTTCGTCACAGGAGGATGGCAGAGAAGTGTCAGAAGATTTTGGAGCTGTTCCTCAGGAGGGATATATGCCTTTCATTATGGAACTTGAGTTTTAAGTAGTCTTGTCAGCCTCTCAGTGAGAGCATTGATGAAAGTTAGAGTCTGGAGATGCAGGGAGAGTCTTTCTGCGAACCCATCAAGACTGCCTGCTAACAGCTCCTTAAGCAACCAGTGTTGACGAGTTTCACTGTCTGTTTTTCACTCAAGTCCATGTCAGGAGCAATGCTACAAGACTGTCACACTTGAGAGGCTGTGTTTCTGTTCCACAGAACGGATTCTGGTAAGATGGTTTCAATTTTTACTTATGTTGAAATTGCTGAAGACTGGGACACAGTGTGACTCCTTTTATCTTTATGGAATCGTGGGTTAATATCTCCTGAGGGAGGTTATTGAACAGTGGGGATTAATCAAATATGTTTCTTTGATTTATGCTGCTTTATGTGTGAGATTTATTTTGGACTCATAGTCTGCTGTTATGTGGTAACGGAACATACAGGTGTTTTACTTTCACTTTTAATTATGCTCAGCTTGTAGCTTGGCGCACCATGTGACTGGGTGTGTTCACACTTTCGTTTTCTCTTTCCTGACCGAGGTGGTGAGTGCCCCAGTCATTGGGGGTATATAGGTGCCGTTTTTGTGAGAAATATAAAGATAATTTATTTGTATCCTTCTGTTCTTAGCGCAAGCTATGGAGGATCCTGATATGCTTGAGGGTACTCCCTGTATTCCTAATAGTAATACCTGTCTATATTGTGAGGAGGCCTTGGTATGCCCGCCCTCTGAACTATGTTCCATATGCATCAACAAGGATATAATGTCTAAGAAGGTTAACCCCTTTAGTACGACTGAGCCATCCACCTCTGAGGATTCTCCATTCCATGAGGTGCATACCCATCAATCATTTCCATTGTCACATGCAGTTTCCTGTAGCATGCCTGATCCTCTGTCTGGAGGGAGTCTTTTACCATCAGACTTTACCATGCAGTTAAAGATGGCGGTGTCTAAGGCCCTTAGTGCTCTACCTTGCCTTGCTAAGCACAAGCGAAAGGTTAAACATAGCTCTCCGGTCCAGGGGACATCCAGTGATTTACTTGATTTCTCTGATTTTCATGTATCCCAGGATGGGTCACACTCTGAGTCTGTCAGGGTTTTTTCCCTACTTTGTTTGCCATATACTGCTGGCAGCCATTTTACTTACCTCTTACTGAATCTGGTGCAGAGTGTCTGATGCTGCTAATTTCCTGCACGTCCTCTTATTGCCGGACTGGTGTACATCATCCGTGCGAGACAAGTTGTAGTCTCAGTATTGTGATGTCATCACTTATTATTTAAAGGGCCTCTGTTCAGTATGCTTTGCCCTTGCATTGTCTTAGACCTGTTTGTGAGTTCCTGTTCCTGTGTATTATCTGGTTGTCTGACATCCCTTCTGGTTCCTGACTTTGCTCGTCTGACTACTCGCTTTGGCTCCTGACTCGGCTCGTCTGGCTACCAGCTCTGGCTTTGACTCCTGGATTGTTATTTGATTTGTGGACTTTTTATTATTTCTTTGTTATTAATAAAGGTGTGATTATTTTTGCACTTTTCATCTCAGTCTGATTCCTGTCACCCTGACATTACTCAAGGGCCATGAATCCTGATGGTGCTAATAATCCACCTTTACCTACCATAATTTCCAGGATGGATGAACAGGATCACCGCTTGGATCAATGTGTACTAGCCCTGCAAACCCTGCTGACTCGCACTGCACATTTGGACCAGAGTATCCCATAAGTTATGGCTGCTCCTGTTTCCGCTGCTGCACCTAGTCCTACCAGGAGCATGTTCAGTTCTGCACCTCTACCTCAGCAATATGGAGGCAATCCTATTCAGTGCAGAGGGTTTTTGAACCAGGTTGGGATTTACTTTGAGATGTTACCTCAGGCGTTTCCCTCTGACAGAGCTAAGGTGGGATTTCTCATCTTGTTACTCTCTGACACAGCTCTGGCCTGGGCTAATCCCTTGTGGGAGACTAATAAACCTGTGATTTCTAATTACCCTGAATTTGTGGCCTCCTGTTGAAGGGTTTTTGATGTTCTATCTCGCTCCTCCTCTGCTGCTAAACGGCTCATGTCCATTAAGCAAGGTACGAGATATTTTGCTCAGTATGCCATTGAGTTCCGTACACTTGCCGAAGAGGTAGGTTGGAACAATGAAGCCCTTGTTGCCGCCTTCTTTCATGGGCTCTCTGATGCGATTAAAGACAAAGTTGCTGCCAGAGATTTACCAGAGGATCTCAAGGCATTGGTGTCTTTTCTTAATCCTAATTGAAATCAGACTAAGTGAGAGGCCCTCTTTCAAGGAGCGCTTGCGGAAGCCTCCTGTTAAGTTGTCTCCTATGTGTTCATTCCCACTTATCCTCCCTCTCTTCCCTTGCCTCCTGGTCCTGTGTCACCAGGTACTGCTGAGCCTATGCAGTTGGGATTCATGCATCTCTCCGTGTTGGAGAGGGCCTTTAGGAGGAGGGAGGGGCTCTGCCTCTATTGTGGGTTACAGGGCCACCTTTTAAAGTCTTGTCCTATACGGCTGAGAAACGCTCGCACCTAAGGTCCTGTTGGGGTAGAACTTGGGTGGTTTATTCTCCCCAGAACCACTAAAGGAGAAACCTTTGGTAATGGTTACCCTTTGCTGGGAGGACTCCTCCATAGTCACCCAATCTCTTGTTGACTCCAGTGCTGCGGGCTATTTCATTGACAGTGCTTTTGTATCAAAGCACTCCATTCCTGTATTGCCTCGGTCCATTCAGCTTGCTTTTTAGGCAATTGATGGCAGGCCCATTCAGCCTGCACATGTTACTCACAAAACTGCTCCGTTATCCATGGCTGTTGGGGCTCTCCATTTTAAAACCCTCCAGTTCTAGGTTATAAACTCTCTGCATTTTCTGGTTGTTCTGGGTTATCCCTGGCTCCAAAAACACAATCCCAGTCTCGACTGGTGCAGGTCCAAAATTTTGTCATGATCCCTGCAATGTGCCTCCACTTGTCTTCGGAAACCAGTCAAAGTCTTGTGCACTTCTTCTGTATCTCAATTGCCAGAGGAGTACAGAGAGTTCCTAGACATTTTTGACAAGATATGTTGCCTCCTCACTGGTCTTACAATTGTGCCATAGACCTGCAAAACGGAGCCATTCCTCCTCGGGGCCGGGTTTACCCTCTGTCTGTTGCAGAGAATTGTGCTATGGAGGAGTATGTTGCCAAAGCTCTGTCATGGGGGATCATCCACAAATCCTGCTCTCCTGCAGGGGCTGGCTTCTTCTTCGTGAATAAAAAGGGTGGCGAGTTAAGACCATACATCTATTATAGGGGTCTTCATCTTCTTTATAAGAATGCTTACCCTATTCCGCTCATTATGGAACTCTTTGACCACCTCAAGGGAGCTACGTTTTTTTCTAAACTTGATTTGAGAGGAGCATACAATCTCGTTAGGATTAAGGAGGGCCATCAATGGAAAACAGCATTTAACACCAGGAGCGGGCCTGATGAGTATCTTGTAATGCCCTTTGGCCCATGTAATGCTCTAGCTGTTTTCCAGGAATTTATTAATAATGTCCTATGAGATATGTTGCAACAGTGTGTTGTGGTGTACTTAGATGATATCCTCATACACTCACCCACTCTTGAGGCTCATCATTCTGATGTTACACGAGTACTTCAGAGATTACGTGAGAATGGCCTGTTTTGTAAACTCGAGAAATGTGAGTTCCATATGACTCAAATAACCTTCCTAGGTTATGTAATCTCTATTGCAGGGTTCTCCATGGATCCTGACAAGTTGTCTGCAGTCCTGCAGTGGCCTCACCAAGTTGGTCTTCGCTCTATTCAACATTTTTTGGGCTTTGCCAATTACTATAGGAAGTTTATTAAAAAAAATTCTTCCTTGGACAAACCTATCACTGACATGACCCGTAAGGAGAATGATCCATTGGTCACCTACTGCTAATAAGGCTTTTGAGACTCTTAAGACTGCCTTTGCTGCCGCTCCAGTTCTTGCTCATCCTAACCCTGTCCTGCCTTTCATTCTTGAGGTAGATTTGTCTGAGACTGGAGTAGGTGCCCTCTTGTCTCAATGCCCTACGCCTGACGGTTCCTTGCATCCGTGTGGTTTCTTCTCTAAGAAATTGTCTCCAGCGGAGTGCAATTATGAAATTGGTGAAAGGGAATTATTCTAGTTATACCCCCTGACCATATTTTGGCTACCACATGTACAAATTTGACTTCTCACTTGAGGGAGGAGATCTTGACTGCACAGACCAATGCAGCTCCTGAGAAACCTAGTGGTAAGTGCTTTGTTCCTGAGAATCTTCAAACTAAACTACTGCACACTTACCACTATAGTAAAGCTGCTGGTCACCCGGGCAAGAACCAAATGATTTGGTATGTCACTCGACAATTCAGGTGGCCAGGTCTTCATTCTGATGTTGCTGCGTATGTTGCCTCCCGCTCAGTCTGTGCACAGAATAAGACTCCTCAACGTCTTCATGTGGGTCTTCTTCAACCTGTTGCTAATGGTGAGCATCCTTGGACATATCTTTCCATGGACTTCATTGTCAAGCTCCCTGTTTCCAATGGCAATACTGTTATCCTAATGGTGGTTGACCATTTTTCTAAATGTCACATTGCATTCCCTTGAGGAAGCTGCCTACCGCTCAGGAACTTGCTTAAATTTTTGTCCATGAGGTCTTCCGTTTACATGGGTTACCCAAGGAGATAGTCTCGGTCCAGGATAGCCAGTTTGTCCCCAGATTTATGTGTTCCTTTTGTGCTCAAATGGGGATCCAGCTTTCATTCTCGTCGGTATATCACCCTTAATCCATTGGTGCTGCGGAATGGTCTAATCAAGCTCTGGAACAGTTCTTCCATTGCTATGTCTCAGATCACCACAATAATTGGTCTGAACTCTTACCTTGGGCAGAATTCGCTCTTAATAGTCCTATTAACGCTTCCTCCAAGTTATCCCCATTCATGGCGAATTATGGGTTCCAACCATCCTTGTTGCCCAATTCATTTATGTCTCAGGGTATTCCGGCTTTGGAGGAGCATCTCTGGCAACTTCGTTCCACGTGGGTGCAGATTCAGGATTGCCTTCATCATTCTATGCAGCGCCAAAAGTTCCAGTCTGATCGTAGGCATCTGCCTGCGCCTTCCTACCAGGTTGGTGAGAGGGTTTGGCCTTCCTCCCGCAACTTGAACCTTCTGTGCCTTCCAATGAACTGGCTACCCGTTATGTTGGTCCTTTTCGAATATTCCGATGGGTCAATCCTGTGGCCTACGCTCTTGACCTTCCTCCTGCAATGCGCAGCTCCAATGTTTTTCATGTCTCCCTCTTGAAACCATTGGTTTGTTATCGGTTTACCACTGTGTTGCCTCGTCCTCATCCTATCTCTGTTGACAACCATGAAGAATATGAGGTCAGCAGCATTATTGACTCTCGCATGTCCAGGGGCCACGTAAAGTATTTGGTTCACTGGAGGGGCTACGGTCCTGAGGAGCGTTCATGGGTTCCCTCCTCTTATGTTCATGCTCCTGCCCTCCTACGTGCCTTTCATGCCCGTTTCCCCAATAAGCCTTTTGTTTTCTGGCGGGGGGAGGGGTCGTTGAGGGCAGGGTACTGTCATGGTTTTTTCCCTGCTTTGTTTGCCATGTGCTGCTTGCAGCCATTTTACTTACCTCTTACTGAATCTGGTGCAGAGTGTCTGATGCTGCTCATTTCCTGCACACCCTCTTATGGCTGGACTTGTGTACATCATCCATGTGAGACAGGTTGCAGTCTCAGTATTGTGATGTCATTACTTATTATTTAAAGGACCTCTGTTCAGTATGCTTTGCCCTTGCGTTGTCTCAGATCTGTTTGTGAGTTTCTGTTCCTGTTTATTATCTGGCTGTCTGATGACCCTCCTGGTTACTGACTCGGCTCGTCTGACTTATCGCTTTGCCTCCTGACTCGGCTCGTCTGACTACCAGCTCTGGCTTTGACTCCCGGCTTGTTATTTGACTTGTGGACTTTTTATTATTTCTTTGTTATTAATAAAGGTGTGATTATTTTTGCACTTTTCGTCTCAGTCTGATTACTGGCACCCTGACAGAGTCTTCAAAGGGTGAAACTTCTGGATCGGTACCTCTAGGCCTCTGGCTCGAAGGAGCCAGCCTTTAGATTTTAAAATTGAACACCTAAGTTTTCTTCTAAAGGAGGTTTTGTCGAGATTAGAGGTTCCAGAGGCCAAGTTGCCTGATGAACCTTTGATCCCTAAATTAGATAGAGTGTACAAGGACAGGGTAGCGCAGTTAACTTTTCCTGTACCTGTAAAAATGGTGAAAATTATTAAAAATTAATGGCATAGAATTGGATCTTCTTTTTCCTCTTCGTCTGCCTTTAAAAAGTTGTTCCCAGTCTCGGACTCTCAACTGGAGTTGTGGGGTTACGTTCCTAAGGTGGATGGTGCTATCTTCTTCTTCTTATTATTATTATTATCAGGTATTTGTAGAGCGCCAACAGCTTCTGCAGTGCTGTAAACATAGTTGGTATGCAGGAGGGATCAAGTGGGTAGAGGGTATCTCCATGTTAGCTAAGCATACTACTATCCCTCTTCAGAGAGCCGATGGATAAGAAAATGGAAACTTTTCTCAGGAAAATGTTTCAGCACACAGGATATTTATTTCAACTGCAGCAGCTGTTGCCTCGGTTGCTGGAGCTGCGGCCTACTGGTGTGACTTCTTAGCGGAATTGATCGAGTTAGAGGGTCCCCTCGACGTTATCCAAGAAAAGAATTAAGGCTTTGAGAATTGCTAATTATTTTATCTGTGATGTTAAGCCACGTAATGCAAACTGCAAAATCTCTTTGAAATTACATCTGAGATATTGTTTAATGTGCATAAGATTGTAATGTAAAATATTTTCATTATCTCCATTGTTAAACATATCTCTATACATACTGTATAAATCCATACATCTCTATGTATTTGTATGTATGTCAATGTAAAATCTCTGCATCAGCTTTTTTTTTTCTAACCCCCGAGATCTCCTATCTTTGAGCTCTTATAACTTTTGTGTGCAATCTTTTTTTTTTTAAATTATTGTCATTAGACTGTGTTAACATAAGAGTAAGTGTACTTTGTAATATATTTTTGAAGTGTTTTGTGAAACTTTTTTTGTTACGCAAAGCTCTTAACTGCAGCTCTTCGAGCGCAGAAAGGATTGTTGCATAAAAGGCTAATGCACACGTGCGCTACTTGTAATATTGCCCTTTATGTTTAGTGCTGTTGGTCTAATGAAGTGTCAGGTTAGCACGCAAGGGATATGTTCAATTTTTTTTTAAAAGCGTTCTCATTAAAGTCTATGGGGAGAAGTTAGCACAGTCGCCATTTCCTGAAGTTAGCGAGCATAAGTTTTTACTTTCAACGTGTAATAGGCATGTTAACTCGCCCGCTGTAATCTTGTACTTTGAGCACAGTAAGTGAAAAAATTAATTAGGGCGCCACTTGTAATCTGGCCCATTGTGAATTATACTGAAGTTTCTATTTCATCTATGGAAAGGTAAACTCCTGCTGAAGTACTAGACATCCTACACAGATTTATTTTTAATTTACTTTTGAGACTATCCTTGCTTTATTACAGTATTAATTTGCTTTAATCATTGACAAAAACTCAAGTTAATACAATTTTAAAGGTTATATCACCTGCTATTCTATACGCTCACATGAAGAGATATTAATAGTAAAAAGCAAACTAATTTATAGTTAGCTAAGTGTGACATAGTTTTCTTTAAGGATATCATAAATATAATGCATTAGTTAATATTATTAATAATATAAGGAGCTATTATTTGCTACAATGTAGTATAGTGGTGCATTCAATGTATTGCTTATTATAATTCATATACAATACCGCAAAATAGATTAAGCAGAATGCTTTCCTTATTACATTATTATACCGTATATTTCACTATATAAAATAACTAACTATAACTAACTATATTTACAATATAAGTTTCTTTGTAAAATTGGATGTTAAAGATTTTAATAGAAATAGGTGGTATAGATCCCCTATAAAAGGATACATGTATACACACTCTGGGTCCTTTAATACAGTTTAAACACTTAAAGTGTGATTGTGTTCACTTTCATTACCTGGTGTTACAGGTCTATTTTAAAACTATAATCTTTATTGGTGTACCATTAAAAATGGGAAAAACAAATTAAAAACAATTAAAAACAATCTCTCACACTTGTTGATATAATAATAATAATGATAGTGCCCCCTACACACTGCTTATGGTAATTGCTCCTATCTGAGGAGTGGATTAGTAAGGTGATCTCACTGTGTCAGGTATATATATATATATATATATATATATATATATATATATATATATATATATATATATATATAATATTGGCACCCCTGCATTTCCGACAGATAATTCACCACTTCACCCAGAAAATTGTTGCAATTACAAATGTGTAGGCATTCTCATGTTTATTTATTTTGTTTGTATTGGTATGACACAAAAAAGTGGAGAAAAAAAAGCCAATTCTGACACATTGACACATTCCACACAAAACTCAAAGAAATCAATCGCTTCCTGTAACGATCAATGAGTTTCTTAAACCTCTCTATTGGAATTTTGGACCACTCTTCTTTCGCCAACTGCTCCATGTCTCTCAGATTGGAAGGGTTCCTTTTCCCAACTGTTGTTTTGAGATCTCTGCACAGGTGCTTTATGGGATTGAGATCTGGACTCATTGCTGGCCAATTCAGTTCTCTCCAGCGTTTTGTCTTCAACAATTTCTGTGCGCTTTTTGACATGTAAGACCCATGACCTCTGGTGGAGACCTAACTTTGTGACACTGGGCCCTACATTGCACCACAGAATTCTTTGGTAGTCTTCAGATTTCATAATTCCATGCACACAGTCAAGACATCCAGTGCTTGAAGCAGCAAAACAACCCCAAAACGTCAGTGAACCTCCACCATGTTTGACTGTAGGGACTGGATTCTTTTCTTTAAAAGCCTAATTTATTTTCTGAAAACAGTAGAATGATGGGCATTACCAAAAAGCTCTTGTGAGCTGCTGGTGCAATGCTGAATACAGAGAGCGTATTGCTCTCCGCATTCAGCAAGGTCTTGCGGACCTGATATGCACTGTCAGATCAGGTCCACAAGACCTTTGGTAAATTTGCCTCACTGTGTGAGCTGACACATTTGTACCCTGTGCCTGAAGGTCAGCTTGAATTTGTCTGGAAGTTGATAAAGTTTCTTTATCCACCATTTGAACAATTCTTAGTTGCAATCCTTGATCAATGTTTCTCTTTCATCCACATCCAGGGAGATTAGCTACAGTGCCATGGGCTGTAAACTTCTTGACAATGTTGCGTACAGTAGACACAGGAATGGTAAGATATCTGGAGATGGACTTGTAACCTTTAGATTGTCCATGCTTTTCCACAATTTTTGTTCTCAAATCCTCAGACAATTATTTGCTGTTCTTTTTCTTCTCCATGCTCAGTGTGGCACACAGAGACATAAAACAGAAAGGTTAAAGGGACAGTCTACACCAATTTTTTTCTTATTTAAAAAGATAGATAATCCCTTTATTACCCATTCCCTGTTTTTGCATAACCAACACAGTTATATTAATAAACTTTTTACTTCTGTGATTACCTTGTATCTAAGCCTTTGCAGACAGCCTCCTTATCTAAGTGCCTTTGACAGACATGCAGTGTAGTCAATCAGTGAAGACTCCTAAATAACTTCACGGGAGTGAGCACAATGTTATCTATATGACACATGTGAACTAGCACAGTCTAACTGTGAAAACCTTTCAAAATGCTCTGAGCTAGGAGGCGGTTTTCACCTGTTAAAAATCAGTTTGAGCCTAGCTAGGTTTAGCTTTTCAAAAATACCACCAAGGGAACAAAGAAAATTTGATGATAAAAGTAAATTGGAAAGTTGTTTAAAATTGCATGCCCTATCTGAATCATGAAAGTTTAGTTTTGACTTTACTGTCCCTTTAAGTCAAATTTTCACCATTTTAACTGGTCGCTGGTGTTAAAATGAACAGGGACTTAACAGATTATAATACAAAAGAAATAAATATTGAAACTCAACCATTAGAGCGTATAGTTGATACTAATAAACCATTAACAATAGTTGAACAGAAATGGAAAATATTTTCCAAAAAAAGTAATAAAAAGAAAAATTTGGAACACAATGGAATAAGGAATAATAACAATAGAAATACTACCACCTCTACAGAAAATAATAGGATGCAGAAACCCAATACTGCGAATAAACAATATTATTCAAATACACAACAAAATTATAATCATATTAATACTAATCAAAAACTGGATAATAAGATGCAGAGAGGTTGGGCTAGTGAAAAATTCTCTCAAAACTACACTTATAAACCATACCAGAGGAATGATTCCTATAAACCATATAATCAACAAAATTCCATAAATAATTATAAACAAGACTGGAGAAATAGAGAAGATAATTGGAGACCTAGAGAACAAAATTGGACAAATTATAAAAGGTTTGAACCACTAAGAGACCAAGAATGGGGATCAAATATAGCTAGCCCCAGACAAGGTACCTCTGTTTCTTTTTTATAAGGGGACAGGAGACAAATAGAAAGAGTGAAACAGAAAAAAAGAGAAAGAGAGGAACAAGAGGTAGAGGAGGAAAGAGAGAAACAGAAATGAATGAGATAGATAAACATGTAATTTTTAATTTAAGTGACACTGAACTTAATACTTATCAATATAAGGTATTGCAAAAAGGGTTAACATTCGCTTCTACCAATAAATTAAATAAATTTAATATACTGATTAATGTAAACAGCTTTATTCGTAATATCACTCTTAAAAGATTCTTTATAAAAAATCCAAATGAAAATGAAATAACAAATGATAGGAAGGGCTTTCATCACACAAACCTTAAAGCAAAATCTCAATTCTTTCCTACTAATGATAAGGGGAGAAACATAGAAATGTTCGAGAAAGCGATTAAAAAAGATATTTAAAATATGAATCTAGATAAAATGACCTATAATCTAAAAAAAAAGGAAAATGATACCCTAAAAGACTTGCAGAAGAACCCCCAAATTACTATAAAGCAAGCAGATAAAGGGGGTGGCATCGTTATACTTAATACGGATGATTATATAAAGGAGGCTAATAGATTATTAAACAATACAGAAACCTATAAAATAATTAAATCAAATCCAATCATCCAATTAACTAAAGAGTTTAATAATTTAATTAATAAGGCATACAATGTAGGAATCATCAATGGTAAAGAATATGGATTTTTAAAAGTTGACTCTCCCAGAACCCCAATATTTTATTATCTGCCCAAAATTCATAAATCACTAATAGATCCTCCTGGAAGGCCCATAATCTCAGGAATTCAATCAATTACATCAAATTTATCCTAATTTTTAGATACCTTTTTACAACATTATGTGGTCAAACTCCCTTCATATTTAAAAGACTCTACTGAGTTTTTAAGAGAATTGAAAAATATACAATGGAGTAAAGATTTTATACTTGTAACTTGCGACATATGCTCATTATATACTAATATTCAACATACATTAGGACTAAAAGCAGTAGAATATTTTTTATACAAAGGAGGTGAAATACAAATGGAGCAGATTGATTTTATATCGGAAAGTATTACATTTATATTTAATAATAATTATTTTTATTTTAACAATCAATTTTATCTGCAAATTAAGGGAACGGCGATGGGCACCAAATTCGCCCCCAGTTACGCCAATTTATTTATGGAACTCATAGAAGAAGAAATGATATATGGATCTATCTGGGAGGCGAATTTGGTGCTATATCGCCGGTTTATAGATGATATTATCATAGTTTGGAAGGGTGATGAAGAACTTTTAGATGTTTTTATAGAAGATTTTAAAAATAATAGATTTGGTATTGATTTAACATATGAAAAAAGTACAACAAATATTAGCTTTTTAGATATAAACATAATGGTCAACAATGAAGAGATAACTACAAGAACCCACTTTAAAAAAGTTGACTCGAATAACTATATCCATAAAAAATGATTAGACAACATACCTATGAATCAATTTTTAAGAATCAGAAAGAATTGTAGCAAAACAGAAGATTTTGAGGAACAGGCTATAACCTTAGAAGCAAAATTTAAAAAGAAGGGATATGATATGAATCATGTGAGAACAGCAAAAAATAGAGCAAAAGAAAAAACTCAAAATGAACTGTTAAAAGAAAAAACTCCAAAAGAATACCCTGAAAGATTGTTAGATATACCTTTTATTACATATTTTAATATTAACCATAATAAATTAAGGAAGGTTTTAATTAAGCACTGGCACTTATTACAGAGAGATCCATTTATTGGTGAATCCCTCACTGAGAAACCTAGAATAGTGTTTAAGAAAACTAAGAATCTTAAAAACATGTTGGCACCAAGGATTTTTAAACCCCAAAAAATGGGTGGTACCGATGTAGATTTAAGAGGGAATACAATAGAGGGCTATTTTCCCTGTATACATTGTAAAGCCTGTAAATATAGTTGTAAAACAAAGAGTGTTAAATCAACAGTAACTAATAAAGAATACAAAATTTGGGATCAAATAAAATGCTCAGATCGCAATGTAGTTTACCTAATTGAATGCCCATGCAAAAAACAAAATTAGAGAACAAGAGAACATCTTCTCAATATAGAACATGGGTTTGAAGGACATTTGCTCTCTAAACACTTTAAAGAAATGCATAACCAAAATCCAAAAGGTTTAAAATATTGGGGAATAAGAAAGATCACTTGAGACTGGAGAGGTGGAGATCTAAATAAAAAACTGCTAAGAACAGAAGCAGAATTCATTTTTACATTTAAGACCCTGGATCCTTTAGGACTTAATGCAGAATTAGATTTAAATGCCTTTATTTAAACACTGTTTTAATACTATTTTTAATATCATTTTATAACTTACTTTTAAATCCTATTGATTGTTATTTTTTAAACTATTATTTTTTAAACTATACTTTTTATATGAATGAATATTGTTCTTTAATTAATCAATCCTTCTACATAATGTTAGGTTGACCAAGATAGTAGGTATAGGAGAATAAGTGTTCGCTTTATCTTCTTAAGATTACGATCCAGGTGTACCCGTTATGAAGTCAGTAATCCATTATGATAGAATAAGGTTGAGATTTTTGATATATATATGTACTTTTCTGAATGTTTCTAATAATATTTTTAAGAGCTATATTTGTATGACTAATATATATTTTTCAATACACTTTGTACAATTTTCTATACCGGAAACAATGTTATACCATCATAAAAAAGAAAATAAGACCATTTTATTATTTATCACTTATGAATTAATGAACCCCCAAGACTCTGTGCATTTATACTTTATAATGAACTTGGAATAAAACAATGCATAATGAAAGAACTCTATCCCTTTAAGAGTGGAGGTATATAAGGAAGAGAGGAAGTATAAAGGCTTATCTTGACAAAATCTTTGTGCTGAAACACGTAGATAAGCAGTCCTGTGCAGCTGGCCAGCTATATTTGGATTTGGTATAAAAGACTCGTCATTTTCTTGAAAAGTAAAATTCCTACTAAAGAATACAGACAGATCATCAACAGTAATCACTTTGGGATATCTACGGAAAACCTTGGTAGAGATACTGAGTGTATATATTGAAAAGACTTTATCAAAGTGGAAACCTTGGATCAAAGTTTGATACAACTACCACCGGTAACCTGACCTCTTGATTGGCTGAGCGAGGAGACACGTGACACAAACACGTCATCAGGCTTGTAACGGCCATCCAAACGCCAATTTCATGCTGGAGTAAAGAGTAAGTCAGGGAAAGCGGTTATTAAAACCAAGCTTTCGCATTCTGGTGAGTAGGACTACCTTGATTCATATAGTACCACTAGTGTATATTGAATACGCTCTAACATCATAAAGTGAACCGTTTGATACTTATAAACTGTCGGTAACATAACAGTTACAAACTTGTCCTCAACGCCACAGAGCTGAACTTTTGCTGGATACAATTTCACAGCCTTGGGGTTTATTTTAACAAAACTCAAAAAAGCATGTACTATCAATGAGCTTCATTTAGCGATCAGTGTTCAATTTCAAAAGGTGCACCTTAACCAAATGGTTATGTATTTATTTTGCTTTTATATATTTGATTTTAGAGTATAAATTGTGTTTTTATGTAGCTGTTTGTGTTAATAAATTGATATTATATATATGAATGATCTCGTTTTAGATTTCATATTGTGTCTTAGGACTTAATATTTTTAGGAACTATATATTAATATCTGTATGAATTAAATGGTATTTATAGCAATATATTTATTGCAATAGATTGGTAGAGCTTTCAGTAGCGCACTCATATTTTCTGTCTTTTTATGTGATTTCTATATTGTCAGCACCTGTTAATTGATACAGGTGAGTTTAATTACAAATTACAGAAGCATCACAAACTTGGAATGCAATTATTTCTTACAGTTTTGAGACAGTGACACTAATTTTGTCCAGTCCATATTTGGAGTTTTGCATGGAATGTGTCATATTTGGCTTTTTTCTCTCCACTTTTTTTTGTCATACCAATACAATCAAAAGAAATAAAGATGAAAATGCCTAAACATTTGTAATTGCAACAAATTTCTGGATGAAGTGGTGCATTATCTGACAGAAATGTAGGAGTGCCAAAATTTGTGGCCATTTCTGTATATATCTTAATATATGTATAATTAGTTCAACATTAGAGGTCAAATAGGTATAATATATATGCACCGGCTAAATAGTATTGTACTTTATATTAAACAGCTGCTCTTGGTAAGACATAGCCACTATCAGATAGTCTTGAATTTACTTTTATAAGATAGTACTTTCAAATTCCTGGGTGGGTTATCACTTACTATAAGGCTAAATGTCCAACAATAAATTGCAACAAACTGCCTTATAAATTCAGCAGTCTTCAATCACATAAATAAATCATACTATATTGGTTTTATACAGGTGAAACTTGAAAAATTTGAATATCGTGCAAAAGTTAATTTATTTCACTAGTGCAACTTAAAAGGTGCAACTAATATATGAGATAGACTCATTACATGCAGAGCAAGAGAGTTTAAACCATGATTTGTCCTAATTGTGTAATTACAGCTCATGAAAACCCCAAATCCACAATCTTAGAAAATTAGAATATTACATGCAATAAAACAAGGAGTGTACATAGAACAATATCGGACCTCTGAAAAGTATAAGCATGCATACTGTATGTACTCAGTACTTGGTTTGGGCCCCTTTTACAGCAATTACTGCCTTAATGCGGCGTGGCATGGAAGCTATCAGCCTGTGGCACTGCTGAGGTGTTATGGAAGACCAGGATGCTTCAATAGAGGCCTTCAGCTCTTCTGCATTGTTCGGTCTCATGTCTCTCATCTTTCTCTTGGCAATGCCCCATAGATTCTCTATGGAGTTCAGGTCAGGCGAGTTTGCTGGCCAATCAAGCACAGTAATCCCACGGTCATTGAACCAGGTTTTGGTGCTTTTGGCAGTGTGGGCTGGTGCCAAGTCCTGCTGGAAAATGAAGTCAGCATCCCCATAGAGCTTGTCTGTGGAAGGAAGCATGAAGTGCTCCAAAATCTCCTGGTCAGTGACGTGCCGTCATAGGAGGCAGGTGAGGCAGCGCCTCATCTGTCCTATGTGTGTAATTACCCTTTTTTTAAGTCCTAAAGATGTTTATTATAAAAGTTTATTAAAAAAAAGTTTTTATATTTTTTGTGTGCACTAAAGGTACCCCCCCTAGCCCCCCCATGACTCGGCAACTAATTTTTCACAATAAGCCTGCCTAAAGTAAACTATATTCATCTCCATTGATATCCATATTATTGCGCAAAGAAGGAGAGGCTGTGAGCTGTTCAGCTCCCCTTGTTTGCGCAATATTATGGATGTAATTGTATAAGCCGCTATTAGACACTGCCCCCAGTGGTGCTTAATGCGCTTAAGTCTCTGTGCATGGCCCAATTGCCATACTGCTGTAACAGCTCCCATAGAGGCTGCTCTCTAAGCGCCTCGGAGCCAATCAGCGCCCAGCTCTCATATCATGTAAGAGCATGGGCGCTGAGCTGACACAGACGCGGCCGCGGACTGAGATGAACAGTGAGTCACATGTTGGTGACGAGGTGATGCCGGCCTGCCGATCGGGACATGTCTGTGTGACTGAGGCTGAGCAGGAGGACTGGTGTCTGTCTCTGAGCGGTAAGCTGGGTCTACAGAACAGAAGCAGAAAGACATGGAGCCTCGATTTGCCTTACTGGTGGTGTTGTGCTGCCTGTGCACAGGGCATTGTAAGAGCCACACGGAGTGTAAGTGGTCTCTGTCTTGTATGTGTGAGCTGTGTGTAAGGAAGTCCTCCTAGTATCAGGGGAGCATTTTTATTATTAATAGGAAGGAAGCAATGAGTTATTTGTACCTTATATGTTTTTTATTGTAGACTTGAGTGATGTTAGAATTATTTATGTGTGACTTATATTCAGGAAGATTATGCTACCGTAGGTTTTAAAGTAAGAACTATTTGTTTTATATAGAGGAAAATGACACAGGAGCAGCGGAAGTTCCAGCAAATATTTTTCTCAAATGCTGATTTTTGTAGATGTGTATAACGTTTGAATATGGCCACATAGATTTGTCTGCGGTTTGGCACCTGGTTTGGTGCTACAAATAAAGAACAAAAATGTTGATTTAGTGCCTTTTGATTTACTAAGATGTGAAGTTGTGAACATTTTTCATCGTAGCAGTTAAATTGAAAAACACATTTATCACACACATTTATCTTTGGGGTAATTAATTCCTATCTCTGAGTGACAAATATTCAGTATTTCCAGAGGTGAGCAGTTTTCTGATACACTGTGAATGATCTAGAGGAAGAAAGTGAACACAACTGACTCTGCTGAGCAGATCAGGCCGATTTCTGTACCATATAGAAATAACTTTTTATTTTCTTAATTTTTTGTTCAAATTCATTTGCAAGTTATATTTTTAATGCAGAGTTTATATCAGTTTTGGAATTTATCCTGACCTTGTATTGCAGATTTGATTCTAGCATATTTGAGATGTATAATTTTGGTTACTAACCTGACCAGACCATGATGGACAGACAGACCAACCATACAAGAATAAAGGGCTATTCAGAGCAACATTTACACTTGTAACACGTTGGAACATGTCATTTTAGCACTAGGGATCCTGCATTGCTATGTGTGTATCCCCTAAAAATTGGTTAAACACATAAAGTACAGAGAACTGCATGGTCCCAACTTGATACAGCTGGTAAGCCAATCAGCAGAGGTAGTCACATGACCCAGCTATGTGACTGCCACCGCTGACATTAGGGCATTAGATACTCTCTCTCCCCTCTGTCTCTCTCTCTCTCCCCTCTGTCTCTCTCACTGTCTCTCCCCTCTGTCTGTCTCTCTCCCCTCTGTCTTTCTGTCTCTTCCCTATGTCTCTCTCTCTCTCTCCCCTCTGTCTCTCTCTCTCCCCTCTGTGTGTCTCTCTCTATCCATCTCTCTTTCTCTATCCGCCTCTCTCTCTCTCTCTCTCTATCTATCTCTCTCTCTATCCATCTCTCTCCCTGTCTCTCTCCTTATGTGTCGTTCTCCCCCATGGTCTCTTTTCTATCCCTGTCTCTCTTTCTCCCCCTCTGACTCACTCATCCCTTATGTGTCTCTCTAACCCTCTGTGTGATTGTGTCTCTCTCTCTTTCTCTCTAACCCTCTGTGTCTCTCTCTCCCTCTCTCCCTGTCTCTCTCTCCCTCTCCCCCTGTCTCTCTCTCTCCCTCTCCCCCGTCTCTCTCTCCCTCTCCCCCCCGTCTCTCTCTCCCTCTCCCCCCGTCTCTCTCTCCCTTTCCCCCCGTCTCTCTCTCCCTCTCCCCCTGAGTGCTTTTCTGTGTTTCTGTCTACCTTTTATTTATTTAATTAATGAATTGGTAGTGCCATCTAAGGATGTGGCTTTATTTAAAGGGGTGGGGTCAATTTCACCAGCTGCCACTGGATGAAGACATTTTTATATTTACTGAATAATGAAGGAATCTCTAAGCATAATTTGCTGCATTAAAGTAAAAAGTATGTTTTAAACATATTTTAATGGGCCTGGATTTCTAGATCTCATAATCAGAGCAAGCATTTTGCTGTCTGGCAAGAGTTTCTGTTACAATCCTTTAGACTAAAATCAGATGTTTACTAAGTTGACCAGTTTTCCAAGACACCATTTAAAGGGACATGAAACCCATATGTTTTCTTTCATGATTTAAAAAGAGTATGCAATTTTAAATAACTTTCCAATTTACATCTAATATCTAATTTTCTTCATTCTTTTGATATCCTTTGTTGAAAATCATATCTAAATATGCTCAGTAGCTGCTGATTGGTGGCTGCACATAGATACCTCATGCGATTGGCTCACCCATTTGCATTGCTATTTCTTCAACAAAGGATATCTAAAGAATGAAGGCGTATCCTAGCCACTGCCTCACCAGCCTCTGATGTCACTGCACGTCACTGCTCCTGGTAGATGGCTGCGTTGACCTTGGACTTAATGAAGCACAGTGGACCAACACCAGCAGATGACATGGCTCCCCAAATCAACACAGACTGTGGAAACTTAGCACTGGACTTCAAGCATTTTGCAGTGTGTGCCTGTCCATTCTTCCTCCATACTCTGGGTCCTTGGTTTCCAAATGAGATGCAAAATTTGCTCTTATCAGGAAAGAGGACTTTGGACCACTGAGCACCAGACCAGGTCTGTTTTTCTTTAGCCCAGGTAAGACGCTTCTGACGTTCTTTGTTGTTCAGGAGTGGCTTGACAAGAGGAATACGACATTTGAAGCCCATGTCCAGGATCCGTCTGTGTGTGGTGGCTCTTGATTCACTGACTTCAGCCTCAGCCCACTCCTTGTGAAAGTCCCCACTTTTGAATGGCCTTTTCCTGACAATCCTCTCCAGGCTGCGGTCATCCCTGCTGCTTGTGCACCTTTTTCTTCCACACTTTTCCCTTCCACATAACTTTCTATTAATGCACTTTGACACAGCACTTTGGGAACATCCAACTTCTTTTGCAATTACCTTTTGAGGCTTTCCCTCCTTATGAAGGCTGTCAATGATGGTTTTCTGCACAACTGTCAGGTCAGCAGTCTTTCCCATGATTGTGATTCCTACTGAACCAGACTGAGAGACAATTTAAAGGCTCAGGAACCCTTTGCAGGTGTTATGGCTTAATTAGCTGATTAGAGTGGTACACTTTGAGCCTAGAATATTGCACCTTTTCACAAAATTCTAATTTTCTGAGATTGTGGATTTGGGGTTTTCATGAGCTGTAAGCCATAATCATCACAATTATGACAAATCACAGCTTGAACTATCTTGCTTTGCATGTAATGAGTCTATCTCATATATTAGTTTCACCTTTTAAGTTGCATTAGTGAAATAAATGAACTTTTGCACAATATTCTAATTTTTTGAGTTTCACCTGTATGTTCATTGAGACACAAAATATAGATACAACTATTTTCCTCATAAGCTTGGTAAGTCTATAGACTTGCATACAAGGTGAAGTGTTTGCGCGGAAGTCATTCTCCTTGGACAGAAAAGTCTGGGGGGATTGAGAAACTCTACTTTACATTAGGCGTACTGGGAAAAGTCTGGATTACCCCCTCTATGACTTATGTACTTCCAAAGTTACATACTGTATAATACAGGCCAAGAAACTAGACACAATGGGGCCAATTTATCATGTGTCTGGCGGACATGATCGGCTGTAGCATACGCTGTCGGCATTTATCATTGCACAAACATTCCTTGTGAAATGCTTGTACAATGCCGCCCCCTGCAGTTTGCGAGCAGGGGTGTCAATCAATCCGATCCTATGCGATTGGGCGGATTGCTGTCCGCCATCTCATGATTAAGATAGAACATGCAATTTTTTTTTTTTTTTTTTTATTTTTTTTATTTATAACCAACAATGTATACAGACAAATGAAATCCACCATTTTATGCCACGCAGGGCCAGGTGTAGCATTGCATTCCAAGAGAGAAAAAAACAAAAAAAAATACAAAACACAAACATAATTCAAGAAGGTGATTTACACCTTCTCCTATCAAATCAGTATTACCTTTATAAAAAAAAATTACTTGTACACAAAGTTGGGGTTTTTAAATTTTGAATGGGGGGCAAAAACATATATAAACGGGGGAGAAAAAAAAAAAAAAAAAAAAAAAAAAAAGGAAAAAGAAAAAAAGGGAGACAGGACAAGATGACCAGAAGAAGAATTCCCTCTCTCTCTCTCCCCCCCCCCCCTCTATATCAATTTATTGGTTACCAAGGGTTTACCAAACTCCAAGGAGAACCAATTCCGTATCCCTAAATGGAAAGATTAGATGTTCAATCTCGCTAGGAGATAAAGCCTTAATAAATTTTGACCACTTGGAGAAGAAACTCCTCACCTCTTGATCATTATGTAGATTCGTGTCTAATTGTTCCATGATACACTGTTTCTTCAAACAGTTTTTTATTTCTGTGATACTCGGCGTTGCTCTCGATTTCCACTTCTTCAAGATTAAATACCTAACCGCTAAGATTACCAGGGTAACTATTTTAATATTATCCCTAGGAAGGGCTAAGTCCGCTATGGGAAACACTATATTTGAAGGAGATAGTTCCAGGGACCTAATGCCCAAGAGGTTAGTAAGCCAGAATTGAGTTTTTGACCAGCAGGATCTAATTCTCGGACAATACCAGAACATATGAATAAGATTGGCTGCTGGAAGTGAACATTTTGGGCATTTATAGAAGGTAGTGCTTCGACATTTAGCCCCTTTCTCTGGGGAGAAGTAAGTCATATGAAGCAACTTAACGTGCGCCTCCCGCCAAGTAGCAGAAGGGGTGACACGTGCGATTGCCTGAATAGATGGGATTACTGTGGGGATCTCAGCGAAGTCTTCCTGGAGCATTACCCTCCATTTAGTCTGGATTTTTTCTATCGTTTCTGGGGCTTGGAGAGAACTCAATCTTTGGTAAATATATGATATAGATGTTTGGCCATTTTTGGCTAATAAAAGCCAATTTTCCAGGAGACCCAAGGACCAGTCCCAGCCGAAGTCGTTTATTAATTTAAGTGTGTAATGCCTCGCTTGAAGGTAGGCAAAAAATTTTTTATTAGGGAGATGAAATTCCTCCCTAATAGATTCGAAAGTCTTAATGCATTTTTTTTGGAGATCAAGTAATTGTGAGATGTTTGCTAGGCCCTGGGTCTCCCAATTCAAAAAGATAGGAGACTGTATCCCCGCTTGAAATTGTGGGTTGTTTAAAAATGGTAAGTATCGTGAGACTCTAAATTGAACTTTCAACAAGATACATATCTTTTTCCACATGTGAATTGGGTTGTAGATAGACTTTATTTTTTTTATTTCGGGGGGGATTAAGTCGTTATTGCAGTGTAGGAGAGCTATTAGGGAGTGTGGATACGCTATGCTGTTTTCGAGATCAAGATTTGTTACGTAGTTAGCTTTCGTTAACCAGTCTATCACCACTCTAACTTGTATCCCTATGTTGTATAAACGAATATCTGGCAGAGCTAGTCCCCCATACTCTGTAGGGAGGCTTAATTTTGCAAGAGAGATCCTTGGTTTCTTATTCTGCCAAATAAATGAACGGAGTGCTATGTTAAAGGATAAGATATCTTTTGATTTTAAAATAAGTGGAGTATTCTGAAGCACAAAAAGGATTTTTGGAAGGAGCATCATTTTGTAGAGTGCAATACGTCCAGACAAAGACAAGGGAAGTTTCTGCCAGGTTTTAAGAGCTTGTTTAACTCTGTTAAGAACTGGAGGAACATTTAGATAATACCAAAGATTAGGATTAGGGGAAATCCAGATACCTAAATACTTAAAAGCGTCTTGAACTATGGAGAATGGAATATTAGCACAAGACTCCTTATTCTGTTTAAGCCAGCATAACTCTGATTTAGAAATGTTCACCCTATAACCAGAGAAAGATCCAAACTGGTCTATAATATCTAAAAGTTTGGGAATATTTCTAGCCGTGTTAGACATGTAAATCAAAACGTCATCTGCGTAGAGTGCAATTTGTAGTTCTTTTCCCTTTATTTTGAACCCTTCAAGCTGATGTCGTATTTGTATGGCGAGTGGTTCAATAGCCACATCAAAGAGAAGGGGGGAGAGAGGACACCCCTGCCTAGTTCCCCTCCCCAGCCTTATATCTGCAGTCATTTCACCGTTAATTAAGACTCTCGTGGAAGCATTACTGTATAGGTTATTAAAGAGGCGAAGGAAATTACATCCAAGTCCGAATTGCTGTAGGGAGAAAGCCAGGTGATCATAGTGTACCGAGTCAAACGCTTTTTCGGCGTCGATAGTAATGATCGCCATATCAGAAGTGTCCTCCCCCCCCAGGTCCCTCGTGTCCGACATCCCGCAGTGTTCAATTGACAAAAATACTTCTCTTATTTTAGATGATAAGTTTCGCTTTAGTAAAAAACCGGCCTGATCTTTATGAATAATGATATTAAGCAGAGGTTGAAGCCTGTGTGCTAAGATGGATGTAAAGAGTTTGTAATCCGAGTTTAAGAGTGCAATAGGTCTATATGACTCCTTTTTGTCTGGATCTTTCCCCTGTTTCAAAATGAGAGTTGTAAAAGAAGCGACAAACTCCTTGGTAGGAGTGTTGCCAGTGATGTATATGTCATTGAAAAGTGACGTCAGATACCTTGTTATCTCAGGTGCCAATATTTTGTAAAACTCATTCGGGAGTGCGTCCGGTCCCGGGGTTTTATTTAAAGACATTCTTTGGATCATTGTAGAAATTTCTACTTCAGTAAGTGGCGACTGCAACTTTTGAAGCAGATCAGGGGTGAGGGATGGGAATGCTATTTTATTCCAAAAGTTCTCTCTCTGAGTGTTATTAGACGTTTTAGAGGTATACAGGAGTTCGTAGTATGCAGCAAATACCCTACGGATTTCTTCGGTGGTATTAACGCTTTTACTCCCTTCTTTAATGGATTTTATTATAGAGGATCCTCTTTCCACCTTAGCCAGGTTAGCCAGAAGCTTCCCTGTTTTATTGCCATAGTGGTATAATTTAGCTTGTAGCCTGAGATCTTTTTGGGTACTTTTATAAAGTAGGAAAGAGTCCCTTTCTATCAATGCTATATTATACCTAGACCAGTTTTCGGGTGTTTTATGTAATATATAGCGGTTATAAGCATTTGTGACAGCTCGCAAAACTTCGTTTTCCCTTCTTTTAAATTTTTTAGACCTGGAAATGGTATACGCTAGTATCTCTCCACGGAGGACTGCCTTTGCAGTTTCCCAAAAGAGAGCAGGTTGAGAGGTATGTTGTTGGTTGAGAAGCGCGTACTCGCGGAATCTAGAGACTAACCAGTTTTTAAATTTTAAATCAGATGCTAGGTATTTTGGGAAAAAAAAGGCACGATTCTTACTCCCCTGGGGAGTTGATTGGAAATCGAGAGTTATTGGAGCATGATCTGAGATAGTAATAGGATAAATTTTAGAAGTTACTTTCATTTTACATACTCTTTCATCTGCTAAAAAGAGATCAATTCTTGACAGAGTCTTGTGGGCTTTCGAGTGACAGGTGAAATCCCTCAGATCAGGGTTTTGTACACTCCAAATATCACAAAGTTTCAAATTGTGAAGCAAGTTAGTAAATAGTTTAGATTCAAGGTTGTCTCTCTTGGTTTTAATTGGGACAAGGTTCTGCCTGAGCCTATCAATCGGATATTGGGGGGCCATGTTGAAGTCACCTCCAAGTATTAGGTACCCTTCTGCAAATGATAGGAGCTTGTTTTGGAGCGTTTCCCAGAAGGGGAGATTGAAAACATTGGGGGCATATACGTTACAAAAAGTGAATAACATTTTTGAGATTTTGATTTTTACCATTAGGTATCTTCCCTCCTGATCCGTGGCTACTTGAATGACCTCGTAAGAGAGTTTCTTCCCCAGCAGAATTGCTACCCCGCTTTTTCTTTTCGTGGTAGATGAGAATAGGACTTCCCTAACCCAGGAAGATTTTAGTTTTAGAACTTCCTCGGGTTTTAAGTGTGTTTCTTGTAGGAAGGCTACATCAGTATTAATCTTTCTCAGATGCAAAAGTATTGCCTTCCGTTTGATAGGGGAGGTGAGACCTCCAATGTTCCAGGAAGTTATTTTAACTTTACCCCCCGCCGCCACTTCTTAAGTAAACAAAGGGAGGAAGGAAAAAGGGAGAGGGAAGGAGAGAGAAAGAGAGAGAGAGGAGAAAAAAAAAAAAAAAAAAAAAAAAAAACCCACCGAAAACAAAAACAGAAAACAAGGGATTTTAATCCTATGTTCCCTTTTAACACAAACATATTGGGAAGACTTGACCTTATGGCCACTCCCATATCCATAAGGTATCAATTTACCTGTTAAGAACACCATGGGTGTTCATCCCTCTAGTTTTAGATGCTTAAGTCTTTTCAATTTTAATCCTGAGGAAAGGATTCGGCATAAAATTTCGCTGCATCTCGAGCTTTTTCGAAAAAATGTATGTGTCCCTCAATAGAGAGTTTCAACCTGGCTGGGTACAGCAGGGTTGCTTGGACACCTTTCTTTATAAAGTTTGTACACAGTGGGGCTAGCTCTCTCCTTTTAGTGGCTGTACCTATGGAATAGTCTTGAAACAGAAAGATTTTTGCCTCATTTATAAAGATGGGTTGCTGTTTACGAAAGGCCTGAAGTAACATGACCTTATGTTGGAAATTTAAAAATTTTACAACAATCGGTCTTGGGCGAGTGCTGTTTCTATGTCTATCTGGTTGGCCCACCCTATGAGCTCTTTCTATGATGATAGGAGGGTGGGATTCTGGGATCTGCAACAAGTTAGGCAATGTGACAGTGATAAATGTAAGTAAGTCCTCAAATTGCCTTTCCTCAGGAACCCCTATGATCCTAAGATTATTCCTTCTTGTTCTATCCTCTAAATCATCGATTTTGCTTTGCATTCTTACAAGGGAAGTGTTTATTGATTCAAGATTACTTTTATAGTTAACAGTCAGATCCTCCAGATCTGAGATTCGCTGTTCAGCCTCAGAGATTCTGCTGGCAAACTGTTTCACCTCGTTAGACAAGGAGGCAATGTCTTGTCTGATTTCCTTTTGCAGTAGGTCAAATTTGGGAGATAAAGCTTCTGAGATTTTAGATACTAAAGAATGGATATCTAACTGCTCTGAGGTGGCTAAGTGGGGCATGGTAGGTGGGTGTAAATCGGATGAGAATTCGGGAACAGCTTTGTTCCTTTTTTCTTTTTGTCTCCCTGTCATGGCTAAAGGAGAAGTTTTTGGGTGTCCGTGTAAATATTTGTCCATATATAGTGACGTGCGTTAATGGGTCCTGTGAAAGAATTCTCCAGATCGTGCGGTGTGGCGTGATTGGAGGCGGCCGTGAAGGTGGATTATTGAATATGTGAAGGGTCCGTTGTGTAAAGTGCTTATATCTAAATAGGGGAGAAAGTGCGTTCGCGAAAAGAGTTTAAGAAAGTGAGAATTATCACCCTTTATAGTGTGCAGGAGTGAATGTGAAGTGAAATACAAAAAACGTGCAAAGAAGGAAGCGGGAGTAATAGACCTTATCCTTTAGACCTTGACAGGAGGAAATGATTGATTTCTGAGAGCCCTACTGCCTATATAAGAGGAGAGGAGAGAAAAAAAAAAAAAAAAAAAAAAAAAAAAAAAAGGAAAAGAAAGGCACTAAAATGAATTGGTCTGACCCAGGGCTGAGTGCTTCTATATTTTGTAGCGTATAAAATACCAGAGTATGAACTCTCAAGCCCTGTTCTTTTCTGCTAAAGAAATACCCAGTTCAATTAGACAAATACATTAAGAGAAACAGTTAAGAAGAATTATGTTCTGTTACACTGTTTTCCAGAGGTGACCATTAACATATTCAGGGGCGAGAAAGCCCAAATTTGGTTCATTTGAAACTTCCACACAGAGTTATGTTCCCTGCTCCCTCTGCTACTATCCACAAAAAGAGGGGCCAATTAGTTAAGCCTGAGGGGGCAAACTCAGTAGTAAGTAAGAGGTGTCTAAGAGATAAGAAAGGTTTATAATGTTTAATAGTACAGTAATATAGTATTACTAAAAGGGTTATAGCAATTTCTAAAGATGTCTATGAGAATTTATGACTTTAAGAGCAATAGACCATTAATTTTCTGAGAAACTTATTGCCTATAAGGCAAGGGTACCGAGGAAAATTTATCTGAACCAAAGTGTCTGTTCTAAGGATATATAACTTCCTCAGTGCGAAGATGGAGTGCTCTTAAAACCTTTTATGTGCCAATGCAGGGGCCCTAGGTTCAAGAGATGTAATTACAGAGCCCAATGAGGGTTATTACAGTCAATTCAAGATGTGTGTAAAGGACTAAACCCAGAGGAAAAACTCAAGATGTTTAACAATACTGCAGCAGGTTTCATACACTCCCTCCCATAGTATCTGGGGAGAGTTTTGTTAAGCTTCAGATAAGAGGAGCAATATCAGATGTAATTGTCTAAGAACAAAAAAAGGGTTATATTCTTAAAGAGTACAATAAATTTGGATTTACCAAACAGTTACAACAGTTGACCTCCTACATTGTTTTCCTTTCTAGCCCAAATGGGAAATATAAAGGAGAGAGGTATGATACTACTACCTCAAAATTAGCTATTTTTCACAGTTTTGTTATAAATATACTGGGATTGCTAAAACACTCCTTGCTGTCTTAGTTTTCCCAGTATTCTCCTTTTTCTATAGATTTTCAGTAGCAGCTAGTGATCAGAATGCAAGGTTGTAATAGCAAAGCCCAGTAGCTATAATGATTACAATTCCAAAGTCATGGATACCATATAAGAAAACGAGAAGATATAAACTTGGCTTAACAGTGAATTATACAGTATTACATTTTTGGATAGGGAAATGTAACAGTTAACAGTTCACATCAATTTTGTCAGTATTATTAGTATATATATATATTTTTTTTCCCTTTCCCTTCCTTCCCTTCCCCCCTTCTCTTCCTTCCCAGTTATCTTCCTATTTTTTTTTTTTTTCTCACTTGTTCCTTCATCAGGTGCAGGTTTAGCAAGTGAAAAGAAATAGTGTAATACAGCTAGAAAGTAGTTTAGTAAACATGTATGTCTTAGTTAACCATGTGTAGGTGGGAATTTATTGTCCTTTTTCCTAATGGTGTAAATAACACAGCTACGGATATGGATAAATACAGCCCTTATGAAATATACATATACTAAGTATTAGTTCTTTAAAGGTAGAATCCTTGTTAGGACAGACAAAACCTTTGGACAAATTTAAATGCTCTAGGCCAGGAGCATGATAAGTAGTAATGCAGAAAGAAGTGTCCAATATCTTATGAAATTAAGTGAGAAAATGAAACTTTCCAAACTTTCCCAAACTTTTACGAGCCGTGTTAGGAGCTGAGTTAGTGATCCCTTCCCTTTGATCTTCCTTAACTCCCTTTACCAGTTCTTAACTTGGTATGTATATGAGGATAAGGGGACAGGGAGGATACCAGTAGTAAGTTCTAATACCCAGTAGCCATCAATATTACCCGCTGGAGATCTAAAGGATGCCTGTGTCCACGAGAGGTTCTTTTCTCTTATGCGACCCCTCTCACGCAGCACCGGTGGGAGAGGGGGCGCTTGGTCCGGCTTGATGGAGGTGCAGGAGATTGCCCAGCTGACGGAAATCCAGGTCCGTCCAGGGCCCAGTAACTGTAGTAGGGGTGGTCACGCCCGGTGCCCGGGCAGGGTTTCTGGAAGCAAACAGCGGTCGGGTCCCCTCACGCAGCACCGGTGGGAGGGGACTACACGACCGGAAGAGTAGTGCAGCGTCTGGAGCTTCTACACCTCTCTCTATCCGCAGTGAGGGCACGCCTCAGAGTTCCGAACCGGCAGGGAGCCCTGGATCTGTAACTGGAGCCAAACGGCAGGAGCAGGGGACCTCTCTCTTGAGCCGGGTAAGATCACCAAGGAGTCTGTACACCTCTAGATCTCAGCGTTCCGGGCAGGAAGGGCTATGGGTAGAAGTTCAGTACAATATGCCTTTTTAGAACACGACCTGTGTTTGCATATAGAAAATTCAGCGTGAGGGGGAGATAGCAGTCTCTTTTTAAGAATTACCACTTGATATGGCGATATCCAAGAAGAGGGATAAAAGTCATATAGCTGCTGCAGAATGCAGCCCAGTGCTTTGGTATGGCACTGTGGAGGTTTATGGAAGCGATGGATTTAGCTAGGCAAGCCGTCCTGAGTCAGTAGGTTTAGGCGCGAAGATACCGCCAAGGCTTGTAGTGGAGGTGATGCTGCACAGGTGGTTCACCTGACCATACACCTGAGCTCCTCCTCCGGAAACCTCAGAACATGCAATTTTAAACAACTTTCTAATTTACTCCTATTATAATTTTTTTTCCGTTCTCTTTGTATTTTTATTTTAAAAGCAGAAATGTAAATTTTGGAGCTTTTTTCAGCACCCTGGGTAGCGCTTGCTGATTGATGACTACATTTAGCCACCAATCAGAAAGAGCTACCCATGTGCTGAACCAAAAATGGTCCGTCTCTAAAGCTTACATTTCTGCTTTTCAAATAAAGATACCAAGAGAACGAAGAAAAATAATAGGCATAAATTCGAAAGTAGCTTAAAATTGCATGCTCTATCTGAATCATGAAAGAAAAAATTTGGGTTTAGTATCCTTTTAAAAATCAGTACTTTAAATATGTATCACATTGATAGGCACAAGTGCCGCTCACTGATCCCATCTGCCCCACAGAGAAGCTGATAAATGCCAATCTTACAAAATTGTATGCACACCTGGAGCTTATTTACAACAATTCAATGTAAAATGCAGGATGTTATCTTCTTCTGACATTATGTATAACATTTGTTTGTTGTATTTTATCAAAGTATTAATATAGGGAATAAGAATATCTGCTTACATACTGTAGATATGTTTAGTCAAAGCCCTTGTATAAGGCTCTGCATTGTAGTTTGGAGAATACCTAATTCCACACCTCATCTGGCAAAGAGACTCTTGTGTCTTCATCTGCCATGAGCCATTTAGGCAGTGGCCTCTAGTTATTAAGGTCTGTCGGACCTGATCCGACAGTGCGGATCAGGTCCGACAGACCTCGCTGAATACGGCGAGCAATACGCTCGCCGTATTCAGCATTACACCAGCAGCTCACAAGAGCTGCTGGTGCAACGCTGCCCCCTGCAGACTCGCGGCCAATGGGCCGCCAGCAGGGGGGATGTCTCGATCGGGTTGATTTCCGGCGATGTCTGTCCGCCTGCTCAGAGCAGGCGGACAGGTTATTGAGCAGCGGTCTTTATGACCGCTACTTCATAACTTGTGTTTCTGGCGAGCCTGCAGGTTCGCCAGAAAGACGGGGCATCGAGCTCCATACGGAGCTTGATAAATATGCCCCATTGTAGTTGTTTTCTCCATTGATTGCCTGGTTTTTCTTAGTAAGCATTATAGATGCTAAGTTTGCTTAAATTACATAGATGCTCTCTTGGAGCTGCTTCAAGGCAACCTATATGGAAATCCAGTATGTTTTAACATTTAAAACTAACTTTCAGCACAACAATGTAAGTGATATGGATTGATCTTTTTTATTGCTTGAGGGATAGCCTAGTGGGAGCTAACATTTGCATGTCAGACAGCAGGGGTCCATTGAATCACCTACAAATAGCCTTCTACGGAGCGCACAGTCACATTCATGTTGAATAGCTTTTGAGTGCTCAGCTGATGGAGAGCAACAAATATTGGAATTCTTTGTTTAGTTTTGTACTATACTATATTAATGACACTTAAAGGCACAGTAAAGTCATAATTAGACACTCATGATTTAGACAGAGCATACCATTTTAAATAACTTTCCAATTTACTTTTATTATTTAATTTGCTTCCTTCTTGTTATCTTTTGCTGAACGGTTTATCTAGGAAAGCTCAGGATCAGCAAAGAACTTAGGTTCTAGCTGCTGATTGGTGGCTGCATATATATATATATATATATATATATATATACCGATTGTCATTGGCTCACGCATGTGTTCAGTTAGAAACCAGTAGTGAATTGTTGCTCCTTCAACAAATGATACCAAGAGAATGAAGCAAATTTGATAATAGAATTAAACAGGAAAGTTGTTTAAAATTGTATGCTCTACCTAAATTATGAAAGAAAAATGTTGTGTTACATGTCCCTTTAAGCATAAAAGACTTCACACATACCTATATATACATATATTTTTTATTTATAATCTTTTGTTTCCTAAGTAATAAGTCTAAATATTACTTAGCCACTTTATTTCCATAGAATTTTCAGGGTTTTTTTTAGGCAACTATCAAGCAATAGTCATTTTCTTCAGGTCTCAAAAAGTGCTACATTTTATAATGATATTTTTCATTACACTTGAGCTCACAGACTCTCGCAGGCTCACTCCACATAGCCTCAAGAACTGTGAATGCATAAATGTTTTATAGATGATCCATTTATATAGCCTATACAGTTTTTTATTTTTAAATGTATGGTTTTGCTTATTTTTAAATAACATTGCGCTGATTTTCAGACTCCTAACAAAGCCCCAAAGTTTTAGGAGAATACTGATGTATACCTACTCCAGCTTGCTCCTGTTTGTGTAAAGAGTCTTTTCATATGCAGAGGAAGGTGGGAGTGTCTGCTTTTTCCCACTTGCAGTGGGTGTTCCAGCTACCTATTTAACAGAGCTAAATTCTAGGGTGCTAGTGCACGTCGGGTTTTCTGTTCGTATTACAAGTTAAAAGTAAACGCGATTGCAATTCAAGTTAACACGTTTCAGGTTAGCGTGAGCTCAAAACAAAAAATTGCCACAAAATACATCAAAAATGCATATATATATAAATGTAGAAATATAAATTTGTGAAAATGAAATCAGCCAATCAGAATCAAGTTCAATCCGATTGGCTGATCCAATCAGCCAATCAGATTGAGCTTGCATTCTATTGGCTGTTCCGATCAGCCAATAGAATGCGAGCTCAATCTGATTGGCTGATTGGATCAGCCAATCGGATTGAACTTGATTCTGATTGGCTGATTCCATCAGCCAATCAGAATATTCCTACCTTAATTCCGATTGGCTGATAGAATCCTAGAATTCGAGGGACGCCATCTTGGATGACGTCCCTTAAAGGAACCGTCATTCTTCAGTTGGACGTCGCCGGAAGAAGATGGGTCCGCGGTGGAGGTCTTCAGGATGGAGCCGGTCGTCATCGGATGAAGATAGAAGATGCCGCTTGGATCAAGATGGTTGCCGGTCCGGATCGCCTCTTCTTCCCGGATAGGATGAAGACTTTGGAGCCTCTTCTGGACCTCTTCAGCCACCAGATGATGGATCGCCAGCCCCCGCTTGGGTTGGATGAAGATTTTGGAGCCAGGACGGATCGGTGTGATACCCGGTGAGGTGAAGACAAGGTAGGATGATCTTCAGGGGCTTAGTGTTAGGTTTATTTAAGGGGGGTTTGGGTTAGATTAGGGGTATGTGGGTGGTGGGTTGTAATGTTGGGGGGGGGTATTGTATGTTTTTTTTTACAGGCAAAAGAGCTGAACTTCTTGGGGCATGCCCCGCAAAGGGCCCTGTTCAGGGCTGGTAAGGTAAAAGAGCTTTGAACTTTAGTAATTTAGAATAGGGTAGGGAATTTTTTATTTTGGGGGTCTTTGTTATTTTATTAGGGGGCTTAGAGTAGGTGTAATTAGTTTAAAATTGTTGTAATATTTTTCTTATGTTTGTAAATATTTTTTTATTTTTTGTTACTTAGTTCTTTTTTATTTTTTGTACTTTAGTTAGTTTATTTCATTGTAGTTAATTGTAGATATTGTATTTAATTAATGTATTGATAGTGTAGTGTTAGGTTTAATTGTAGGTAATTATAGGTATTTTATTTAATTAATTTAATGATAGTATAGTGTTAGGTTTAATTGTAACTTAGGTTAGGATTTATTTTACAGGTAATTTTGTAATTATTTTAACTAGGTAGCTATTAAATAGTTCTTAACTATTTAATAGCTATTGTACCTGGTTAAAATAATTACAAAGTTGCCTGTAAAATAAATATTAATCCTAAAATAGCTACAATGTAATTATAATTTATATATATATTAGGATTTATTTTACAGGTAAGTATTTAGCTTTAAATAGGAATAATTTATTTAATAAGAGTTAATTTATTTCATTAGATTAAAATTATTTTTAATTTAGGGGGGTGTTAGTGTTAGGGTTAGACTTAGCTTTAGGGGTTAATACATTTATTAGAATAGCGGTTAGCTCCGGTCGGCAGATTAGGGGTTAATAATTGAAGTTAGGTGTCGGCGATGTTAGGGAGGGCAGATTAGGGGTTAATACTATTTATTATAGGGTTAGTGAGGCGGATTAGGGGTTAATAACTTTATTATAGTAGTGGTGCGGTCCGCTCGGCAGATTAGGGGTTAATTATTGTAGGTAGCTGGCGGCGACGTTGTGGGGGGCAGATTAGGGGTTAATAAATATAATACAGGGGTCGGCGGTGTTAGGGGCAGCAGATTAGGGGTACATAAGTATAATGTAGGTGGCGGTCGGCAGATTAGGGGTTAAAAAAATTTAATCTAGTGGCGGTGATGTGGGGGGGCCTCGGTTTAGGGGTACATAGGTAGTTTATGGGTGTTAGTGTACTTTAGAGTACAGTAGTTAAGAGCTTTATGAACCGGCGTTAGCCTAAAAAGCTCTTAACTACTGACTTTTTTCTGCGGCTGGAGTTTTGTCGTTAGATTTCTAACGCTCACTTCAGACACGACTCTAAATACCGGAGTTAGAAAGATCCCATTGAAAAGATAGGATATGCAATTGACGTAAGGGGATCTGCGGTATGGAAAAGTCGCGGCTGAAAAGTGAGCGTTAGACCCTTTTTTGAGTGACTCCAAATACCGGAGTTAGCCTAAAACCAGCGTTAGGAGCCTCTAACGCTGGTTTTCACGGCTAACGCCAAACTCCAAATCTAGCCGCTAGTTTGGCTATTTATGCTTGTCGGGGTAGCGAGCAAGTGATGTTTTTATTTTCAGCTTGTAAAACAAGCGCAACCCAACATGTGCAAAAAGCTTACTTCTAGCACAGTAAACGCTCGAATGGGAATATTAAATAGCACTCTACTTCTAATCTGGCCCCAAATTGTCATTTTGAGATTGATATTTTCTTACAGAAAACTATGAAACATTGAAATATATTATTTTACAAGATATTATAATATGTTTCATATAATAAATGTTACAAATAAAGCAAGTATGTATATATAATACCTTTATTTGTCGGATAGTGAGCACATTTATAAATATGTATATACTGTACTACCATTAAAGAGTATGGTGTAATTTCCATTCCTCTAAAAGAATTTGTATTAAACTCTAATAACAATGTTTAGTTTTGAATGGAAAATAAATAGATCTTTAGATTGTAGTTAAAAAGACTACGCTGACCCAATTTAGCATGTCAGTTCTGCTATAAAACAAGTAATGTTTAATTCGTACAGACACCTATAATTAAGAGTAGATTTGCTGCTGCGTGGAATTGAGAGGGACCAGAGATGTGAAATTCTTGTCTCTCAGGAGATATAAGTGTGTGTGTCTGCAGCAGCAGTGCCTGTCTGTATCTCTTCGCATGGCAAATGGCTGCCATCCATATCTAAAATTAGACAGCCATGAGTGTTTACTACATGAAGACGTCAAGCAATTAAAGCACTTTATTCATCTCATGAGCCGCTTTAATGAATGTCTCATAGATCTGGCAGCTTTCAGCACACACAACTATGGTTAGAATGTGACCCTAAGAAAGAGTTTATGTTCCAGAATCTATGTACCGGACATGAACAATTAACTCTTTATATGTTATGTTTACTGGAGACTATTTGGCATGGAACATTGTCACAATCCAAATTAAATTTGCAGTAATACCTCTATAGGCAAGCTGCCGCAAATATTGGGAATTATAAATAATTAAAAAACAAAGGTAAAATGTAAATGACATTAAAAAAACGGCACATAAAGAATATGAGATGCTTTTATTTCATTTTATGATGCATTGTGCTCTGCTGTGGTTCTATTACATAAAAATATATATTTTCTCCTCTAGAAACAGTTGTTACTATGGTAACTGCTGTTGTCTTAAAGGAGATAATTAGAACGATGCTGGTTAAAATTATCCTTTCAAAGAGGCATTTATAAGACAGGACTATATGCAGTATTTTTGAGCGTACATTAAAGAAAATGATATAGCTGAAAGCTATATTACCACATCACAATAATAAACTGTGTTTTTTTTCATTAAATAAAGAGATTGTGGAAAAGATATACTTATGCTCAAAAGTGTTAGAAATTTTCCCATCATTTTTGTTTTTGATGTTGTGTTGACTTGTTCATGCCTGTGAAAAGCAAAGTCATATAGATGTTTGTTGTACAGTGAAGTCAGTTTACATGTCAACTGATATTTGATGGAAATGTCTGTACATGCACAATTGACATCAAAGTATATATTGCTCAATTACAGAGCTACAACTCTCTCAGCTAAATGAGGAATGCGCCTCTAAAAAGTTTTAAAAGGATAACTATTATGCAGAAAAACTCATATTTTGTTTCTCTTTGTTAAAGAGTTAAACTGGGTAAGCAAGCTTGTTATGTTAATGTTATACATTTTTGCAGACACTTCTGGCACTAAAGTGATACTAAACCCAAATTTTTTTATTTCATGATTCAGGTAGAGCATGCAATTGTAAGCAACTTTCTAATTTACTCCTATTATCAATCTTTCTATCTTTATTTGAAAAGCAAGACTGTAAGCTTAGGAGCCGGCCCATTTTTGATTCAGCACCTGGGTTGCACTTGCTGATTGGTGACTAAATGAAGCCTAGAAAAAGTTTTTGCGCTTGCACTAACTTGACGTGCACAAAAAGCCGTACTTAGAATATTGCACATGCGATAACAATAGAAAATTTTTTGGAAAAAACACCCTACCCGCACGCTAACCTGACCGCATATTCTCAAGTGCACTAACCCGACATGAAATTATGAATATTCCACATTCCTAATGTTCTTTACATAACAGAATATGTTCTATTTATTCAGAAATAAATATTTCTAAATATATATCTGATGGTATTTTGGTACAATAGGGCCTAGATTACAAGTGGAGTGCTATCATTAGTGCTAAAAGCATAAACGCAATTGCGAGGTTGCGGTATTCTTTATGCTCAAATTCATATTACAAGTGGAGAGCTATCAAAATTATTGCAAATTCTTTTGCGCAATATATGTTCCTCACATTTTCTATGGTTAGTGTATAGCACTAATTTGCGCTTGTATTACAAGTTGAAAGTAAATGCGATTGTGTAAGCGCAATCATATTTACCGCTTTAACGGCTAGATTATGAGTTTTTGTCGGTAAGGCTGTGCGGTGCTAACGAGCCTTTTTTTCTTACCGCTCACTTAAGACAACGCTGGTATTACGAGTTTTCTGCAACCCGGCGTTAGCCTCTGCAAAGTGAGCGTTGAGCAAAATTTAGCTCCACATCTCACCTTAATACCAGTGTTGCTTAAGTCAGTGGTAAGCTGACTGAACGTGCTTGTGCACGATTTCCCCATAGGAAACAATGGGGCTGAGCTGGCTGAAAAAAACCTAACACCTGTAAAAAAGCAGCGTTCAGCTCTTAACGCAGCCCCATTGTTTCCTATGGGAAAAAAAAAAATATGTCTACACTTAACACCCTAACATGAACCCCGAGTCTAAACACCCCTAATGTTACACTTATTAACCCCTATTCTGCCGCCCCCGACATCGTCGCCACCTGCATAATATTATTAACCCCTAATCTGCCACTCCTGACACTGCCGCCACCTACATTATACTTATGAACCCCTAATCTACTGCCTCTAACATCGCTGACACCTACATTATAGTTATTAACCCCTAATCTAATGCCCCCAATGTCACTGCAACCTAACTACATTTATTAACCCCTAATCTGCCGACCCCAACGTCGCCACCCCTACAATAAAGTTATTAACCCCTAAACCTAAGTCTAACCCTAACCCTAACACCCCCCCAACTTAAATATAATTTAAATAAATCTAAATAAATTTACTATTATTAAATAAATTATTCCTATTTAAAACTAAATACTTACCTATAAAATAAACCCTAAGATAGCTACAATATAACTAATAGTTACATTTGTATCTATCTCAGGATTTATTTTTATTTTACAGGCAAGTTTGTATTTATTTTAACTAGGTACAATAGTTATTAAATAGTTATTAACTATTTAATAGCTACCTAGTTAAAATAAAGACAAATTTACCTGTAAAATAAACCCAAACCTAAGTTACAATTACACCTAACACTACACTCTAATTAAATTAATTCCCTAAACTACCTACAATTAATTACAATTAAATTAAATAAACTAAATTACGAAACCCCCCCACTAAATTACAGAAAATAAAAAAGAAATGACACATTTTTAAACTAATTACACCTAATCTAATCCCCCTAATAAAATAAAAAAGCCCCCCAAAATAAAAAAATTCCCTATACTAAATTACAAATAGCCCTTAAAAGGGCTTTTTGCTGGGCATTGCCCCAAAGTAATCAGCTCTTTTACCTGAAAAAAAAAATACCCCCCCAACATTAAAACTCACCACCCACACACCCAACCCTACTCTAAAACCCACCCAATCCCCCCTTAATAAAACTTAACACTACTCCCTTGAAGATCACCCTACCTTGAGCCGTCTTCACCCAGCCGGACACAAGTGGACCTCCAGAGGGGCAGAAGTCTTCATCCGATCCAGCCAGAAGAGGACATCCAGACCGACAGAAGTCTTCATCCAGGCGGCATCTTCTATCTTCTTAAATCCAGAGCGGAGCAGGTCCATCTTGAAGTTCAATCCGATTGGCTGATCCAATCAGCCAATAGGATTAAGCTGGCATTCTATTGGCTGTTCCAATCAGCCAATAGAATGCAAGGTCAATCCTATTGGCTGATTGCATCAGCCAATAGGATTTCTTTCATGTAATTAGCAAGAGTCCATGAGCTAGTGACGTATGGGATATACATTCCTACCAGGAGGGGCAAAGTTTCCCAAACCTCAAAATGCCTATAAATACACCCCTCACCACACCCACAAATCAGTTTTACAAACTTTGCCTCCTATGGAGGTGGTGAAGTAAGTTTGTGCTAGATTCTACGTTGATATGCGCTCCGCAGCAGGTTGGAGCCCGGTTTTCCTCTCAGCGTGCAGTGAATGTCAGAGGGATGTGAGGAGAGTATTGCCTATTTGAATGCAGTGATCTCCTTCTACGGGGTCTATTTCATAGGTTCTCTGTTATCGGTCGTAGAGATTCATCTCTTACCTCCCTTTTCAGATCGACGATATACTCTTATATATACCATTTCCTCTACTGATTCTCGTTTCAGTACTGGTTTGGCTTTCTACAACATGTAGATGAGTGTCCTGGGGTAAGTAAGTCTTATTTTCTGTGACACTCTAAGCTATGGTTGGGCACTTTTTTTATAAAGTTCTAAATATATGTATTCAAACATTTATTTGCTTTGACTCGTTCCTTATTTCAGACAGTCAGTTTCATATTTAGGATAATGCATATGAATAAATCATTTTTTCTTACCTTAAAAATTTGACTTTTCCCTGTGGGCTTTTAGGCTCGCGGGGGCTGAAAATGCTTCATTTTATTGCGTCATTCTTGGCGCGGACTTTTTTGGCGCAAAATTTTTTTCTGTTTCCGGCGTCATACGTGTCGCCAGAAGTTGCGTCATTTTTGACGTTTTTTTTGGGCCAAAGGTGTCGGCGTTCTGGATGTGGCGTCATTTTGGCGCCAAAAGCATTTAGGCGCCAAATAATGTGGGCGTCTTTTTTGGCGCTAAAAAATATGGGCGTCACTATTGTCTCCATATTATTTAAGTCTCATTATTTTGTGCTTCTGGTTGCTAGAAGCTTGTTCTATGGCATTTTTTTCCCATTCCTGAAACTGTCATTTAAGGAATTTGATCAATTTTGCTTTATATGTTGTTTTTTCTATTACATATTGCAAGATGTCCCACGTTGAAGCTGAGTCAGAAGATACTTCTGGAAAATCCCTGCTTGGTGCTGGAGCTACCAAAGCTAAGTGTATCTGCTGTAAACTTTTGGTATCTGTTCCTCCAGCTGTTGTTTGTACTGTTTGTCATGACAAACTTGCTAATGCAGATAATATTTCCTTTTGTACTGTTACATTACCTGTTGCTGTTCCGTCAACATCTAATACTCAGAGTGTTCCTGATAACATAAGAGATTTTGTTTCTAAATCTATTAAGAAGGCTATGTCTGTTATTCCTCCTTCTAGTAAACGTAAAAAGTCTTTTAAAACTTCTCATTTTTCAGATGAATTTTTAAATGAACATCATCATTCTGATACTGATATTGGTTCTTCTGATTCAGAGGATTCTGTCTCAGAGGTTGATGCTGATAAATCTTGATATTTATTTAAAATGGAATTTATTCGTTCTTTACTTAAAGAAGTCCTTATTGCATTAGAAATTGAGGATTCTAGTCCTCTTGATACTAAATCTAAACGTTTAGATAAGGTTTTTAAATCTCCTGTAGTTATTCCAGAAGTTTTTCCTGTCCCTGGTGCTATTTCTGAAGTAATTTCCAGGGAATGGAATAATTTGGGTAATTTTTTTACTCCTTCTAAACGTTTTAAGCAATTATATCCTGTGCCATCTGACAGATTAGAATTTTGGGACAAAATCCCTAAGGTTGATGGGGCTGTCTCTACTCTTGCTAAGCGTACTACTATTCCTACGCCAGATGGTACTTCCTTTAAGGATCCTTTAGATAGGAAAATTGAATCCTTTCTAAGAAAAGCTTACTTGTGTTCAGGTAATCTTCTTAGACCTGCTATATCTTTAGCGGATGTTGCTGCAGCTTCAACTTTTTGGTTAGAAGCTTTAGCGCAACAAGTAACAGATCATAATTCTCATAGCATTATTATTCTTCTACAACATGCTAATAATTTTATTTGTGATGCCATCTTTGATATCATTAGAGTTGATGTCAGGTATATGTCTCTAGCTATTTTAGCTAGAAGAGCTTTATGGCTTAAAACTTGGAATGCTGATATGTCTTCTAAGTCTACTCTGCTTTCCCTTTCTTTCCAGGGTAATAAATTATTTGGTTCTCAGTTGGATTCTATTATCTCAACTGTTACTGGAGGGAAAGGAACTTTTTTACCACAGGATAAAAAATCTAAAGGTAAATTTAGGTCTAATAATCGTTTTCGTTCCTTTCGTCACAACAAGGAACAAAAGCCTGATCCTTCATCCTCAGGAGCGGTATCAGTTTGGAAACCATCTCCAGTCTGGAATAAATCCAAGCCTTTTAGAAAACCAAAGCCAGCTCCCAAGTCCACATGAAGGTGCGGCCCTCATTCCAGCTCAGCTGGTAGGGGGCAGATTACGTTTTTTCAAAGAAATTTGGTTCAATTCCGTTCACAATCTCTGGATTCAGAACATTGTTTCAAAAGGGTACAGAATTGTCTTCAAGATAAGGCCTCCTGCAAAGAGATTTTTTCTTTCCCATGTCCCAGTAAACCTAGCGAAGGCTCAAGCATTTCTGAAATGTGTTTCAGATCTAGAGTTGGCTGGAGTAATTATACCAGTTCCAGTTCTGGAACAGGGGCTGGGGTTTTATTCGAATCTCTTCATTGTACCAAAGAAGGAGAATTCCTTCAGACCAGTTCTGGATCTAAAAATATTGAATCGTTATGTAAGGATACCAACATTCAAAATGGTAACTGTAAGGACTATCCTGCCTTTCGTTCAGCAAGAGCATTATATGTCCACAATAGATTTACAGGATGCATATCTGCATATTCCGATTCATCCAGATCACTATCAGTTTCTGAGATTCTCTTTCCTAGACAAGCATTACCAGTTTGTGGGTCTACCGTTTGGCCTAGCTACAGCTCCAATAATTTTTACAAAGGTTCTCGGTGCCCTTCTGTCTGTAATCAGAGAACAGGGTATTGTGGTATTTCCTTATTTGGACGATATCTTGGTACTTGCTCAGTCTTCACATTTAGCAGAATCTCATACGAATCGACTTGTGTTGCTTCTTCAAGATCATGGTTGGAGGATCAATTTACCAAAAAGTTCATTGATTCCTCAGACAAGGGTAACCTTTTTAGGTTTTCAGATAGATTCAGTGTCCATGACTCTGTCTTTGACAGACAAGAGACGTCTAAAGTTGATATCAGCTTGTCGAAACCTTCAGTCACAATCATTCCCTTCGGTAGCTTTATGCATGGAAATTCTAGGTCTTATGACTGCAGCATTGGACGCGATCCCCTTTGCTCGTTTTCACATGCGACCTCTTCAGCTCTGTATGCTGAACCAGTGGTGCAGGGATTATACAAAGATATCTCAATTAATATCTTTAACACCGATTGTACGACACTCTCTGATGTGGTGGACAGATCACCATCGTTTAGTTCAGGGGGCTTCTTTTGTTCTTCCGACCTGGACTGTAATTTCAACAGATGCAAGTCTGACAGGTTGGGGAGCTGTTTGGGGGTCTCTGACAGCACAAGGGGTTTGTGAATCTCAGGAGGTGAGATTACCGATCAATATTTTGGAACTCCGTGCAATTTTCAGAGCTCTTCAGTCATGGCCTCTTCTAAAGAGAGAATCGTTCATTTGTTTTCAGACAGACAATGTCACAACTGTGGCATACATCAATCATCAAGGAGGGACTCACAGTCCTCTGGCTATGAAGGAAGTATCTCAAATTCTGGTATGGGCGGGATCCAGCTCCTGTCTAGTTTCTGCGGTTCATATCCCAGGTATAGACAATTGGGAAGCGGATTATCTCAGCCGCCAAACGTTACATCCGGGCGAATGGTCTCTTCACCCAGAGGTATTTCTTCAGATTGTTCAAATGTGGGGACTTCCAGAAATAGATCTGATGGCCTCTCATCTAAACAAGAAACTTCCCAGGTATCTGTCCAGATCCAGGGATCCTCAAGCGGAAGCAGTGGATGCATTGTCACTTCCTTGGAAGTATCATCCTGCCTATATCTTTCCGCCTCTAGTTCTTCTTCCAAGAGTAATCTCCAAGATTCTGAAGGAATGCTTGTTTGTTCTGCTGGTAGCTCCAGCATGGCCTCATAGGTTTTGGTATGCGGATCTTGTCCGGATGGCCTCTTGCCAACCGTGGACTCTTCCGTTAAGACCAGACCTTTTGTCGCAAGGTCCTTTTTTCCATCAGGATCTCAAATCCTTAAATTTAAAGGTATGGAGATTGAACGCTTGAGTCTTAGTCAAAGAGGTTTCTCTGACTCTGTGATTAATACTTTGTTACAGGCTCTTAAATCTGTATCTAGGGAGATATATTATAGAGTCTGGAAGACATATTTCTTGGTGTCTTTCTCATCATTTTTCCTGGCATTCTTTTAGAATTCCGAGAATTTTACAATTTCTTCAGGATGGTTTGGATAAAGGTTTGTCTGCAAGTTCCTTGAAAGGACAAATCTCTGCTCTTTCTGTTCTTTTTCACAGAAAGATTGCTAATCTTCCTGATATTCATTGTTTTGTACAAGCTTTGGTTCGTATAAAACCTGTCATTAAGTCAATTTCTCCTCCTTGGAGTTTGAATTTGGTTCTGGGGGCTCTTCAAGCTCCTCTGTTTGAACCTATGCATTCGTTGGACATCAAATTATTTTCTTGGAAAGTTTTGTTCCTTTTGGCTATCTCTTCTGCCAGACGAGTTTCTGAATTATCTGCTCTTTCTTGTGAGTCTCCTTTTCTGATTTTTCATCAGGATAAGGCGTTGTTGCGAACTACTTTTAAATTTTTACCTAAGGTTGTGAATTCTAACAACATTAGTAGAGAAATTGTGGTTCCTTCATTGTGTCCTAATCCTAAGAATTCTAAGGAGAGATCATTGCATTCTTTGGATGTTGTTAGAGCTTTGAAATATTATGTTGAAGCTACTAAGAATTTCCGAAAGACTTCTAGTCTATTTGTTATCTTTTCCGGTTCTAGGAAAGGTCAGAAGGCCTCTGCCATTTCTTTGGCATCTTGGTTGAAATCTTTAATTCATCATGCTTATGTCGAGTCGGGTAAAACTCCTCCGCCGCCTCAAAGGATTACAGCTCATTCTACTAGGTCAGTTTCTACTTCCTGGGCGTTTAAGAATGAAGCTTCGGTTGATCAGATTTGCAAAGCAGCAACTTGGTCTTCTTTGCATACTTTTACTAAATTCTACCATTTTGATGTGTTTTCTTCTTCTGAAGCTGTTTTTGGTAGAAAAGTACTTCAGGCAGCTGTTTCAGTTTGAATCTTCTGCTTATAATTTAAACTTTATTTTGGGTGTGGATTATTTTTCAGCGGAATTGGCTGTCTTTATTTTATCCCTCCCTCTCTAGTGACTCTTGCGTGGAAAGATCCACATCTTGGGTAGTCATTATCCCATACGTCACTAGCTCATGGACTCTTGCTAATTACATGAAAGAAAACATAATTTATGAAAGAACTTACCTGATAAATTCATTTCTTTCATATTAGCAAGAGTCCATGAGGCCCACCCTTTTTTGTGGTGGTTATGATTTTTTTGTATAAAGCACAATTATTCCAATTCCTTATTTTTTATGCTTTCGCACTTTTTTCTTATCACCTCACTTCTTGGCTATTCGTTAAACTGATTTGTGGGTGTGGTGAGGGGTGTATTTATAGGCATTTTGAGGTTTGGGAAACTTTGCCCCTCCTGGTAGGAATGTATATCCCATACGTCACTAGCTCATGGACTCTTGCTAATATGAAAGAAATGAATTTATCAGGTAATTATGTTTTTTCCTACCTTAATTCCGATTGGCTGATAGGATATAATTCTGTACCAAGAGGGGGAAGAGAAGAGACACCATATATCACTGTCCTGATTGCCCTGGACAGCCTGCACTCTGCATTGGGGACTGCTTCAAGCGGTACCATACAATGGTCAACTTTTAAAAAAATAAATACATTTGCTGTTGTTTTATTTTTTTGGTTATGATTACTGTTAGATGTTTTTTTGTTGTTGTTTTTTTACTTTTACTGTGCCAGATTTTTACATTTCACTACTACTTTTTTCCAAAATTGGGCCTGTTTTTTTTTTTTTAACCAAAACCCCTGTCAAACCTATGCATGGGGGACATAGGTGTTCTCAGGGTGCCTTGCAGAAAACAACCTGAAGTATGTTTTTGTAATAACTTACAACAGTCTCTCCTAAATCATAGTAAAAAAGCAATGTGTCTGCAAAAATGAAAATTGAAAAATTACCACCATACACTTTCTCCAAATTTTTTGGGCTAAAATGGTTACTTCAAAGGCATCAAAGCACACCATATACAATACCTTGGGGTGTCAACATTTCAAAAATATACACTTTCATGGCAATAAATAAAAGTGGGGTATGCGATAGGCCCCAAACTAAAGATAGGCCTATCAGAAGAAAAACTCTCATTTTTAATAACTAAAATCACGTCATAAAATTGTAACATAACCTTCCCAAAATCCTGGCAAACCTATGCATGGGGGGCATAGGTGTACTTGGGGTGCCTTGCAGAAAACAACCTGAATTATTCTTTTGCAATAACTTACAACAGTCTTTCCTAAATCATAGTAAAAAAGCAATGTGTCTGTAAAAATGAAAATTGAAAAATGACTACCATACACTTTCTCCAATTTTTTTGGGCTAAAATGGTTGCTTCAAAGGCATCAAAGCACACCATATACAATACCTTGGGGTGTCAACATTTCAAAATATACACTTTCATGTCAATAAATAAAAGTGGGGTATGCGATAGGCCCCAAACTAAAGATAGGCCTATCAGAAGAAAAACTCTCATTTTTAATAACTAAAATCACAAGTCATAAAATTGTAACATAACCTTCCCAAAATCCTGGCAAACCTATGCATGGGGGGCATAGGTGTACTCGGGGTACCTTGCAGAAAACAACCTGAAGTATTCTTTTGCAATAACTTACAACAGTCTCTCCTAAATCATAGTAAAAAAGCAATGTGTCTGTAAAAATGAAAATTGAAAAATTACCACCATACACTTTCTCCAATTTTTTTTGGCTAAAACGGTTGCTTCAAAGGCATCAAAGCACACCATATACAATACCTTGGGGTGTCAACATTTCAAAATTATACACTTTCATGGCAATAAATAAAAGTGAGGTATGTGATAGTCTCCAAACTAAAGATAGGCCTATCAGAGGAAATACTCTCAATTTCAACTCAAATTACAAGTCATACAATTGTAACTGAACCTTCCCAAAATCCTGACAAACCTATGCATGGAGGGCATAGGTGTACTCAAGAGGTCTTGCAAAAAAACAACCTGTGGTGTTTTTTTGCAATAACTTACAACAGTCTCTCCTAAATCATAGTCTAAAAGTAATGTGTGTGTAAAAATGAAAATTGAAAAATTACCACCATACACTTTCTCCAATTTTTTGGGCTAAAACGGTTGCATCAAAGTCATCAAAGCACTCCATATATAATACCTTGGGGTGTCAACTTTTCAAATATATGCACATTCATGGAAAACCAATAAATTGGGGTATGTTAAATGACCCCCAAAAAAAGACGATAGGCAAAGAAAATATGTTAAATGTGAAAAAAAATCACAAACGCATGGCAGACATTTGGCATTGCACCCCCAAACAAGCCAACAAACCTATGCATAGGTGGTATCACTGTACTCAGGAGATGTTGGTGACCACATATTGGGGTCTTCTTTGGTAGTAACACATAACAGGAGCTGTGAATCCATGTCTAAAGTACAATCTATGTGAAAAATAACACAAAAAAAATGAATGCCCAATAGTTTGACAAAGACTGGTGGTTGAATTAGTGCATGGAAAGTGTTAAAAAATTTGAAATACCCTAGGATGTCTACTTTTCAAAAATATATGGTTTGAGGGGGGTAAATTACATTGGTTGGCTTCAGAAATGTTTTAAATAGGACATGGGTGCATGGGATGTGAAAATTCCAAGTTGAAAAACTGGAATGCACTTCCTAAAAATAAGACCTTTTAGCCCCCAGAGAACCCAACACACCTATACATGGGTGGTATCAATGTACTCAAGAGATGTTGTTGAACACATATTGAGGTGTTTTTTGTCAGTAACACATAACAGGAACTGAGAATCCATGCCTAGATTACAATGTGTGTAAAAAAATAACACAAAAAAATTACTACCCAAAAGTTTGGGCATGGAAGCATGGAAAGTGTTAAAATACCAGCATTTGAAATACCCTAGGGGGTCTACGTCTCAAAAATATGTGGTTTGATGGGGGTAAATATCATTGGCCAGCTTCAGAAATGTCCCAAATAGGACATGGGTGCATGATGACAGATGTGAAAATTCCAAGTTGAAAAACTGGAATGCGCTTCCTAAAAATAAGGCCTTTTAGCCCCCAGAGAACCCGACACACCTATACATGGGTGGTATCACTGTACTCAGGAGATGTTGTTGAACACATATTGAGGTGTTTTTTGGCAGTAACACATAACAGGAACTGAGAACTCATGCCTAAAGTACAATGTGTGTGAAAAATAGCACAAAAAAATGACTACCCAAAAGTTTGACAAAGACTGGTGTTTAAAATAGTGCATGGAAAGTGTTACTCAGGAGATGTTTTTGAACACATATTGAGGTATTTTTTGGCAGTAACACATAACAGGAACTGAAAATCCATGCCTAAAGTATAATGTGTGTAGAAAATAACACAAAAAAATGACTACCCAAAAGTTTAACAAAGACTGGTGGTTAAATAAGTGCATGGAAAGGGTTAAAATACCAGCATTTGAAATATCCTAGGGGGTCTACTTCTCAAAAATACATGGTTTGATGGGGGTAAATTCCATTGGCCAGCTTCAGAAATGTCCCAAAAAGGACATGGGTGCATGATGACAGATGTGAAAATTCCAAGTTGAAAAACTGGAATGCGCTTCCTAAAAATAAGGCCTTTTAGTCCCCAGAGAACCTGACACACCTAAACATGGGTGGTATCACTGTACTCAGGAGATGTTGTTGAACACATATTGAGGTGTTTTTTGGCAGTAACACATAACAGGAACTGAGAACTCATGCCTAAAGTACAATGTGTGTGAAAAATAGCACAAAAAAATGACTACCCAAAAGTTTGACAAAGACTGGTGTTTAAAATAGTGCATGGAAAGTGTTACTCAGGAGATGTTTTTTAACACATATTGAGGTATTTTTTGGCAGTAACACATAACAGGAACTGAAAATCCATGCCTAAAGTATAATGTGTGTAGAAAATAACACAAAAAAATGACTACCCAAAAGTTTGACAAAGACTGGTGGTTAAATAAGTGCATGGAAAGGGTTAAAATACCAGCATTTGAAATATCCTAGGGGGTCTACTTCTCAAAAATACATGGTTTGATGGGGGTAAATTTCATTGGCCAGCTTCAGAAATGTCCCAAATAGGACATGGGTGCATGATGACAGATGTGAAAATTCCAAGTTGAAAAACTTTAATGCGCTTCCTAAAAATAAGGCCTTTTAGCCCCCAGAGAACCCGACACACCTATACATGGGTGGTATCACTGTACTCAGGAGATGTTGTTGAACACATATTGAGGTGTTTTTTGGCAGTAACACATAACAGGAACTGAGAACTCATGCCTAAAGTAAAATGTGTGTGAAAAATAACGCAAAAAAATGACTACCCAAAAGTTTGACAAAGACTGGTGTTTAAAATAGTGCATGGAAAGTGTTAAAATACCAGCATTTGAAATACCCTAGGGGGTCGACTTTTCAAAAATATATGGTTTGATGGGGGTAAATTCCATTGGCCAGCTTCAGAAATGTCCCAAAAAGGACATGGGTGCATGATGACAGATGTGAAAATTCCAAGTTGAAAAACTGGAATGCGCTTCCTAAAAATAAGGCTTTTTAGTCCCCAGAGAACCTGACACACCTAAACATGGGTGGTATCACTGTACTCAGGAGATGTTGTTGAACACATATTGAGGTGTTTTTTGGCAGTAACACATAACAGGAACTGAGAACTCATGCCTAAAGTACAATGTGTGTGAAAAATAACACAAATAAATGACTACCCAAAAGTTTGACAAAGACTGGTGGTTAAAATAGTGCATGGAAAGTGTTCAAATACCAGTATTTGAAATACCCTAGGGTGTCTATGTTTCAAAAATATATGGTTTGATGGGGGTAAATTCTATTGGCCAGCTTCAGAAATGTCCCAAAAAGGACATGGGTGCATGATGACAGATGTGAAAATTCCAAGTTGAAAAACTGGAATGCGCTTCCTACAAATAAGGCCTTTTAGCCCCCAGAGAACCCAACACACCTATACATGGGTGGTATCACTGTACTCAGGAGATGTTGTTGAACACATATTGAGGTTTTTTTTTTTAGCAGTAGCACATAACATGAACTGAGAACTCATGCCTAAAGTACAATGTGTGTGAAAAATAACACAAAAAAATGACTACCCAAAAGTTTGACAAAGACTGGTGGTTAAAATAGTGCATGGACAGTGTTAAAATACCAGCATTTGAAATACTCTAGGGTGTCTACTTTTAAAAAATATATGGTTTGATGGGGTAAATTCCATTGGCCAGCTTCAGAAATGTCCCAAATAGGACATTGGTGCATGATGACCGATGTGAAAATTCCAAGTTGAAAAACTGGAATGCGCTTCAAAAAAAAAAGGCCTTTTAGCCCCCAGAGAACCTGACACACCTATACATGGGTGGTATCACTGTACTCAGGAGATGTTGTTGAACACATATTGAGGTGTTTTTTGGCAGTAACATATAAGAGGAACTGAGAATCCATGCCTAAAGAACAATGTGTGTGAAAAATAACACAAAAAAATGACTACCCAAAAGTTTGACATAGACTGGTCATTGAATTAGTGCATGGAAAGTGTTAAAATACCAACATTTGAAATACCCTAGGGTGTCTACTTTTCAAAAATATATGGTTTGATGGGGTACATTTAATTGTCCAGCTTCAGAAATGCCCCAAATAGGACATGGGTGCATGGTGACAGATGTGAAAATTCCAAGTTGAAAAACTGGAATGCGCTTCCTAAAAATACGGCCTTTTAGCCCCCAGAGAACCCAACACACCTATACATGGGTGGTATCACTGTACCCAGGAGATGCTGCTGAAGACATATTAGGGTGTTATTTGGCAGTAACCCTTAACATTATCAGTAAATGTATTCTTAAATTGCTATTTTGTCAAAAAATAAAAAAAAAATTTTTTCCAAGCTTTGGCATAGATTGTTGGTAAAATGGTTGCATGAAAAAAGTCAAAATACCCCAAGTTTAATACCTTAGGTTGTCTTCTTTTAAAAAAGATATACATTTGAAGGGTTATTCAGGGATTCCTGACAGATATTGGTGTTACAATGTAACTATTGCTAATTTTGAAAAAAAATGGTTTTGAAATAGCAAAGTGCTACTTGTACTTATTGTCCTATAACTTGCAAAAAAAGCAAAGAACATGTAAACATTGGGTATTTCTAAACTCAAGACAAAATTTAGAAACTATTTAGCATTGGTATTTTATGGTGGTTGTAGATGTGTAAGAGATTTTCATGGTCAAAGTTAGAAAAAGTGCGTTTTTTTCTATTTTTTCCTCATATTTTATAAAAAATGTTAGAGTAAATTATAAGATATGATGAAAATAATCTTTAGAAAGTCCATTTAATGGCGAGAAAAACAGTATATAATAAGTGTGGGTACAGTAAATGAGTAAGAGGCAAATTACAGTTAAACACAAACATCGCAGAAATGCAAAAATAGCCTTGGTCCCAGATGGTCAACAAATGAGAAAAGTGGTCTGGTCACTAAGGGGTTAATTAGTGTGTAGTCTTACGGCTAGATTTGGAGTTTGGCGGTAAAAGGGCTGTTAACGCTCCGCGGGTTTTTTTCTGGCCGCACCATAAATTTAACTCTGGTATCGAGAGTTCAAACAAATGCTGCGTTAGGCTCCAAAAAAGGAGCGTAGAGCATATTTACCGCAAATGCAACTCTCGATACCAGAGTTGCTTACGGACGCGGCCGGCCTCAAAAACGTGCTCGTGCACGATTCTCCCATAGGAAACAATGGGGCTGTTTGAGCTGAAAAAAAACCTAACACCTGCAAAAAAGCAGCGTTCAGCTCCTAACGCAGCCCCATTGTTTCCTATGGGGAAACACTTCCTACGTCTGCACCTAACACTCTAACATGTACCCCGAGTCTAAACACCCCTAACCTTACACTTATTAACCCCTAATCTGCCGCCCCCGCTATCGCTGACCCCTGCATTACACTTTTAACCCCTAATCTGCCGCTCCGTAAACCGCCGCCACCTACGTTATCCCTATGTACCCCTAATCTGCTGCCCTAACATCGCCGACCCCTATGTTATATTTATTAACCCCTAATCTGCCCCCCACAACGTCGCCGACACCTGCCTACACTTATTAACCCCTAATCTGCCGAGCGGACCTGAGCGCTACTATAATAAATGTATTAACCCCTAATCCGCCTCACTAACCCTATCATAAATAGTATTAACCCCTAATCTGCCCTCCCTAACATCGCCGACACCTAACTTCAATTATTAACCCCTAATCTGCCGACCGGAGCTCACCGCTATTCTAATAAATGTATTAACCCCTAAAGCTAAGTCTAACCCTAACACTAACACCCCCCTAAGTTAAATATAATTTTTATCTAACGAAATAAATTAACTCTTATTAAATAAATGATTCCTATTTAAAGCTAAATACTTACCTGTAAAATAAATCCTAATATAGCTACAATATAAATTATAATTATATTATAGCTATTTTAGGATTAATATTTATTTTACAGGCAACTTTGTAATTATTTTAACCAGGTACAATAGCTATTAAATAGTTAAGAACTATTTAATAGTTACCTAGTTAAAATAATTACAAATTTACCTGTAAAATAAATCCTAACCTAAGATATAATTAAACCTAACACTACCCTATCAATAAATTAATTAAATAAACTACCTACAATTACCTACAATTAACCTAACACTACACTATCAATAAATTAATTAAACACAATTGCTACAAATAAATACAATTAAATAAACTATCTAAAGTACAAAAAATAAAAAAGAACTAAGTTACAGAAAATAAAAAAATATTTACAAACATAAGAAAAATATTACAACAATTTTAAACTAATTACACCTACTCTAAGCCCCCTAATAAAATAACAAAGACCCCCAAAATAAAAAATTCCCTACCCTATTCTAAAATACAAAAATTACAAGCTCTTTTACCTTACCAGCCCTGAACAGGGCCCTTTGCGGGGCATGCCCCAAGAATTTCAGCTCTTTTGCCTGTAAAAAAAAACATACAATACCCCCCCAACATTACAACCCACCACCCACATACCCCTAATCTAACCCAAACCCCCTTAAATAAACCTAACACTAATCCCCTGAAGATCTTCCTACCTTGTCTTCACCATCCAGGTATCACCGATCCGTCCTGGCTCCAAGATCTTCATCCAACCCAAGCGGGGGTTGGCGATCCATAATCCGGTGCTCCAAAGTCTTCCTCCTATCCGGCAAGAAGAGGACATCCGGACCGGCAAACATCTTCTCCAAGCGGCATCTTCTATGTTCTTCCATCCGATGACGACCGGCTCCATCTTGAAGACCTCCAGCGCGGATCCATCCTCTTCTTCCGACGACTAGACGACGAATGACGGTTCCTTTAAGGGACGTCATCCAAGATGGCGTCCCTCGAATTCCGATTGGCTGATAGGATTCTATCAGCCAATCGGAATTAAGGTAGGAATATTCTGATTGGCTGATGGAATCAGCCAATCAGAATCAAGTTCAATCCGATTGGCTGATCCAATCAGCCAATCAGATTGAGCTCGCATTCTATTGGCTGATCGGAACAGCCAATAGAATGCGAGCTCAATCTGATTGGCTGATTGGATCAGCCAATCGGATTGAACTTGATTCTGATTGGCTGATTCCATCAGCCAATCAGAAAATTCCTACCTTAATTCCGATTGGCTGATAGAATCCTATCAGCCAATCGGAATTCGAGGGACGCCATCTTGGATGACGTCCCTTAAAGGAACCGTCATTCGTCGTCTAGTCGTCGGAAGAAGAGGATGGATCCGCGCTGGAGGTCTTCAAGATGGAGCCGGTCGTCATCGGATGGAAGAACATAGAAGATGCCGCTTGGAGAAGATGTTTGCCGGTCCGGATGTCCTCTTCTTGCCGGATAGGAGGAAGACTTTGGAGCACCGGATTATGGATCGCCAACCCCCGCTTGGGTTGGATGAAGATCTTGGAGCCAGGACGGATCGGTGATACCTGGATGGTGAAGACAAGGTAGGAAGATCTTCAGGGGATTAGTGTTAGGTTTATTTAAGGGGGTTTGGGTTAGATTAGGGGTATGTGGGTGGTGGGTTGTAATGTTGGGGGGGGGGTATTGTATGTTTTTTTTTACAGGCAAAAGAGCTGAAATTCTTGGGGCATGCCCCGCAAAGGGCCCTGTTCAGGGCTGGTAAGGTAAAAGAGCTTGTAATTTTTGTATTTTAGAATAGGGTAGGGAATTTTTTATTTTGGGGGTCTTTGTTATTTTATTAGGGGGCTTAGAGTAGGTGTAATTAGTTTAAAATTGTTGTAATATTTTTCTTATGTTTGTAAATATTTTTTTATTTTCTGTAACTTAGTTCTTTTTTATTTTTTGTACTTTAGATAGTTTATTTAATTGTATTTATTTGTAGCAATTGTGTTTAATTAATTTATTGATAGTGTAGTGTTAGGTTAATTGTAGGTAATTGTAGGTAGTTTATTTAATTATTTTATTGATAGGGTAGTGTTAGGTTTAATTATATCTTAGGTTAGGATTTATTTTACAGGTAAATTTGTAATTATTTTAACTAGGTAACTATTAAATAGTTCTTAACTATTTAATAGCTATTGTACCTGGTTAAAATAATTACAAAGTTGCCTGTAAAATAAATATTAATCCTAAAATAGCTATAATATAAATGTAATTTATATTGTAGCTATATTAGGATTTATTTTACAGGTAAGTATTTAGCTTTAAATAGGAATCATTTATTTAATAAGAGTTAATTTATTTCGTTAGATAAAAATTATATTTAAGTTAGGGGGGTGTTAGTGTTAGGGTTAGACTTAGCTTTAGGGGTTAATACATTTATTAGAATAGCGGTGAGCTCCGGTCGGCAGATTAGGGGTTAATAATTGAAGGTAGGTGTCGGCGATGTTAGGGAGGGCAGATTAGGGGTTAATACTATTTATGATAGGGTTAGTGAGGCGGATTAGGGGTTAATAACTTTATTATAGTAGCGCTCAGGTCCGCTCGGCAGATTAGGGGTTAATAAGTGTAGGTAGGTGTCGGCGACGTTGTGGGGGGCAGATTAGGGGTTAATAAATATAACATAGGGGTCGGCGATGTTAGGATCAAGTGTATAGAATTGAGTGTTGGCGCTAACTGTTATCCTAAATGCCTGGTTAAAGGATAAACTACTCCTCCTTAGTAGTTTAAAAAAGTGTAGGTGCTAAAATTAAAAAAAGGGGATAACTGGCGCTAATGGTTAAATTAGCTAGGATAACACTACCAGAATGGTGACTGTTATATTAATAGACGGCTGTCCGTCAGAGTGAAGATTTTAAACAAGTGATACAGGTATCTAATATTGTCCTACTAATGACTTAAAAAAACTATAAAGTGTTACAATTCTCTTTAATATAGTGTCAGCGAGTTTTAGTAAACAAAAATTGTGATGAAGGTATTTACCTATTTGACATCGTCAATACTAATGTGAGTGAAATATAAGATAATGTGAAAATGTTGAAATAGTTACGTGTATACGTCAGATATGGTGGACAATTGAGGTCTATATGTATAGAGAATAAGTGACAGATTGTGTAGTAAAAAAATGAATATCTATGGCTGTTAATGCATAAAATATTAATTCCTAAAAAAGATAATAAGTGACAGATTGTGTAGTAAAAAATGAATTTCTATGGCTGTTACTGCATAAAATATTTATTCTTAAAAAATCAATAAAACAACATCAATATCATTAAAATGGTTCAAATATTATATTCGGGACGTCTCCCTTGTAATCAGTGATATCTGTCGACAAGAAGTTTGCTCAGCCGCAGTTAACTGGGCATATTTGGTGGTATGTGATACAGTGTTACTGCAAATCGTAAGGTACCTTACAGTTAGAGATGTTTATGAAGGCTGACAGACCGGGCGTGCGTTTATTCTGTCCTTGCACCGGGTCTCAGTATGGTGGTGTATTTCGCGGCTTCAAAGACAAAACAGCTCGCTGATATAGTGATTGGCGGTTTGGGTTACACACCCCTTTTCTGATAAGTAGAACGTCTGGTGTTCCGTGGAAATATATCGGCCAATATATTAATAATGATGACTTGTTTCTTTTACTGAAATGATGGTAGTTGAACAAAGGTCAGACAAATTTGTGCCTGCTGTAGCCGTATTTAATAACGGTTGTAGTAGTAGACGTGGATACTCGCTATTTGCTGATCAGATCCCTGGTCCTTGCAGCGGTTTTATCTCCTAAATCAGCGATGTTAGGGGCAGCAGATTAGGGGTACATAGGGATAACGTAGGTGGCGGCGATTTGCGGTCGGAAGATTAGGGGTTAATTATTTTAAGTAGCTTGCGGCGACGTTGTGGGGGGCAAGTTAGGGGTTAATAAATATAATATAGGGGTCGGCGGGGTTAGGGGCAGCAGATTAGGGGTACATAAGTATAACGTAGGTGGCGGTCGGCAGATTAGGGGTTAAAAATTTTAATCGAGTGGCGGCGATGTGGGGGGACCTCGGTTTAGGGGTACATAGGTAGTTTATGGGTGTTAGTGTACTTTAGGGTACAGTAGTTAAGAGCTTTATAAACCGGCGTTAGCCAGAAAGCTCTTAACTCCTGCTTTTTTCAGGCGGCTGGAATCTTGTCGTTAGAGCTCTAACGCTCACTGCAGAAACGACTCTAAATACCGGCGTTAGAAAGATCCCATTGAAAAGATAGGCTACGCAAATGGCGAAGGGGGATCTGCGGTATGGAAAAGTCGCGGCTGAAAAGTGAGCGTTAGACCCTTTAATCACTGACTCCAAATACCAGCGGGCGGCCAAAACCAGCGTTAGGAGCCTCTAACGCTGGTTTTGACGGCTACCGCCGAACTCTAAATCTAGGCCTTAGTAATTGTAACTTAGGTTAGGGTTTATTTTACAGGTAAATTTGTCTTTATTTTAACTAGGTAGCTATTAAATAATTAATATATTTATTACAGTGGCGGCGTTGTCCGGTCGACAGATTAGGGGTTAAATAATTTTATTATAGTGTTTGCGATGTGGGGGGGCCTTGGTTTAGGGGTTAATAGGTAGTTTATGGTTGTTAGTGTACTTTTTAGCACTTTAGTTAAGAGCTTTATGTTCCGGCGTTAGCCCATAAAACTCTTAACTACTGACTTTAAAATGCGTTAGGAGTCTTGACAGGAGAGGGTGTACCGCTCACTTTTTCCAGCAATTGTAATACCGGCGTTAAGAAAATCCCATTAAAGAGATAGGATACGCAATTGACGTAAGGGGATTTGCGGTATGCTAAAATCGCGGAGAAAAAGTGATCGGTATACCTGTACCTGCCTGACTCATAATACCAGCGGGCGTTAAAAAGCAGCGTTGGGACTTCTTTTTAAGGCTAACGCAAGACTCTTAATCTAGGTGAAAGATTTTACGCAACACTAAACACACTATTAACCCCTAAACCGTAACCCTCACAAACTACATAAATATCTAAACTATAATATTAACCCCTAAACCACCATCCTCCACATCCAGCAATACACTAACATCTAAAACCTCTAACCTAATACCCCCTAACTTAAAGGGACACTGAACCCAAATTTTTTCTTTTGTAATTCAGAAAGAGCATGCAATTTTAAGCAACTTTCTAATTTACTCCTATTATCAATTTTTCTTCGTTCTCTTGCTATCATTATTTGAAAAAGAAGGCATCTAAGCTTTTTTTTTGTTTCAGTACTCTGTACAGCACTTTTTTTATTGGTGGATGAATTTATCCACCAATCAGCAAGGACAACCCAGGTTGTTCACCAAAAATGGGCCGGCATCTAAACTTACATTCTTGCATTTCAAATAAAGATACCAAGAGAATGAAGAAAATTTGAAATAGGAGTAAATTAGAAAGTTGCTTAAAATTTCATGCTCAATCTGAATCACGCAAGAATTTTTTTGGGTACAGTGTCCCTTTAACCGAAAATAAACTACCCCAAACTTTACAAAAAAATCCTAACTACCTTAAAAAACAAACAAAAAACTTACCTGTCAAAACTAAATAAAAACCTAATCTTACCTTTAAAAATAATAAAGCTACCATTACTAAAAATAAAAACCCAAATATTAAACTAGCATTACACTTACATAAAAAACAAACCCTAGCATTACAAAAAAAAAAAAACAACAAAAATTACAAAAAATGAAAAGGCTAACATTACCAAAAATAACAAAGTAATTACCAAAAAACAAAACAAATATTTACTCCTATTCTAATTGTCTATGAGTAAGGCTATTCCCTAAGCCGAAACGCGTAAGACACTTTGTCTTAGGAGCTGTCAGGCTCGTTTTTGTGGATTTTAATGTTCAAAAAATAAAGCTCTAATCTTGATTTAATGCAAGTGCCTTGTAGTCCTGCTTGGTCTTTTGCTACATTGATATTTCCTATTCTAATACCCCAAAATAAAAAACCCACGCCAAAATAAAACAAAAAAAAAACCTTTTTGCATGGCATTGCCCTAAAGCATTTAATTTTTTTTTTTGCAAAAATATATTAACCCCTCTAACATTAACCCCACACCTCTCTCAAAAAAAAAAACAACCTAATCTACAAGGTACTCTGAAAAGGGCTTTGGCTGGGCATTGCCATTAAAATGGCATTCAGCTGTTTTGCTGCCCAGTAAAATAAAAAACAACTAACATTTAAAAACAAAACCCACCACAAAATTAAAAGAAAACCTAACACTAATCCCCAAGAAGGTACTCGCCAAAGATGATAATGATATAAGTATATTAGAGCCCTTTGCTGTAAAGTAGATGAATACATGGAAAAACAACATGTTTATGCAATATTCATGTTTAATAAACTGTTATACAGTGTATTTACTGGAAATATTTTACATTCCAATGTTCTGCACATAGCAGAATATGTTCTATGTATTTATAAATAGATATTCCTATATATATATATATACTAGTCCTAAAGCCCGTTCACACGGGCCGTGTTGTGTTATATTTAATTTTCATTCTCTGCAAGAGTTTGTCTGAACTGCGCATCACGGCTTCAGACAAACTCTTGTCTTTTATAATATAGGATATATGTATATATCTGTACCTAATTTCATTGACTTCTATGAGGAATACGTTATCGCGTGCTATATTCAAAGTGCGCTAGAACTTTTGTGCTCATTGGGTTAGCTTGAGAGAGATAATTTTTACTTTCAAAGTGTAATACGAGTGCAACCTGAAGGACGCAAAAAGTTTACTTTTAGCACAATTAGCGAAATAATTAGCAAATAACACTCCACTCGTAGTCTGGCCCTATATCAGCTAAAGTAAACTTGACTATTGTGAATAGCTTTCTTAAGTCATTTTCTTAATCTAGAAAAAAAAAATATATAAAATCAATAGCACTCCAGTCAACAGCTGCTTGAACAAAATGGTTTCCATAGTAACTACAAGAGATTTATTCTCCAACTCTCCTGTGGCTCACATACTCAGCATAATTAAAATACATACATATGAAGCAATTCATTTTTTAAGGTATATGAAGTGCACGTTTTTAAGAAAATAATTGAATATTTAGTTACACTTAATCATAGGTTTTAATATCAAAAACACATACTTATAAAATATTTCAACAGGAAATAATTTGTCTTTACATTTCTATATAGCTACTTGTGAGGATGGCAACGGCTCTTATTGTATAGGTGTGATTATGTTTCAAAGTCATAGAGTAAAACCTATCATCTGAGTGTATCATTAGTGGAAAGTCCTATCATTAATGTCTATACCTGTATTTGGGGTCAAACCCATAGGACTAGATCAGAAGTGGTGCGCTGATGTTAGCACGCACACAATATTAAAATATTGTGACCATGCTAACTTACGTATTACAAGTTGAAAGTAAAGAGCGCAAACTAAATTTGTACTGGTCAGGTTAGCGCGACTGGAGACCTTGCATAAAGGGTAAGAGCTAAATAAAAAGTTGCACTAAACACAACATACATTAAAAAATTCTGATTATCCTAGTTTGTGAAGGTATAATCTAGATTTTATTAAATACACAGAGATGAGTATTTTGCATTACTTTCTTTTACTACTCAGATGCAGCACTTTAAAGAATAACAAGTATTACCAATACAATCTGCTAGATTACGAGTTTTGTGGTAAGAGCTGCTTGGTGCTAACTTGCAAGTTATTGTCACCGCTCACCTCCCTATAGCACTGCTATTACAGGTTTTCATAAACCCGGCGTTAGCAGGCAATAAGTGAGCGTAGAGCAAAATTGAGCTCCATACCGCACTCCAATACCAGCGCTGCTTTTAGCTGGTTTTACGTGCTTGTGCACGATTTCCCCATAGACATCAATGGGGAGAGCCGGCTGAAACAAAGACTAACACCTGCAATAAAGGAGCGTAAAGCTCTGTAACGCAGCCCCATTGATTCCTATGGGGAAATAAAAATTTGTTTACACCTAGCACCCTAACATAAACCCCGAGTCTAAACACCCCTAATCTGCCGCCCCCGACATCGCCGCAACCTACATTACACTTATTTTTTTTCTTTTTTTTTATATCTTTTTATTGAGGTTAAAATCAAATTACAACATGGATCGAAAATACACAGTATACAGAAACCGAAAGAAAAAGATACACCTCACAATATGAATATATATCACATATACAGATTCATTTCTGTAGCCAAAAGATCCATGTATATATATACAAAAAAATCAAACATACCATTAGATCTTAACCTCCCTTTTCCTAGCCTGAACCACTTATATTCTAGGCATATGGATAACTTCTGAAACATTTATTCCAAAAAGAGAACAGAACAGAAAAAGAAGAAGAAACGCTGGAATACTTCTAAATTAATTAGTACAGAAGGAACAAACACCAAGTTTTACTTTTTATAGCACTATATGGACAGAAACCTCAGCGTCCAAATAAACATACCAGAAAGCAGAGAAGGGGTGGGGGGGGGGGGGGAGGAAGCGGCGAAAGGGAGGGAAGAGAAAAAGAAAAAAAAAAAAAAAAAAGGAGGGGGGCAGGCCTCCTATCTTTTTTGTAATAAGCCCCTGTCAATTAATCCTTTCCTTTAACCAGAACCTAGGTATTACCCCGGATATAATCAAATTTAGAAATGGAACTGCATTCTGAAAAGGCTCCAGGAATCGGGCCTGCATCTCTGGGGCCCAGGAACTAATCAGACTCCTCCATTTTTTAAAATAACTTTTATATTGTTTTTCTGAGTCACTCTTAAGATTCTGCCTTTCCACGAGCATCTGGGTTTTAATTATATTGCTAACTTCCCTAATACAGGGGACTTCTCTTTGCCTCCATTTTTTAAACAGCAAACTACGTGACACCAGTATCACTATGTTAACCAGCATTCTCTCACCCATGTTAGCTGACTTTTTTAAAAAGAATATATGCTCTGCCTGTAATTCCACTTTACTTTGGAGATGGCAGTTCAACCAGTACTGAACCTTTGCCCAATATTGCCTAACTTTAGGACAATTCCAGACACAGTGCAGAAGATGTGCTCCTGCCTTTGTGCATCTAAAACAGTTCCCTGCATTTGTCTCGGTCCACTTGGCCATTCTTGCTGGGGTCAAATAATAGTTATTTATTATTTTGCATTGAGACTCCCTCCAGCTAGTACATGAGGTCGCCTCAGCTGCTAATTTGATACTCTCTAGTATTGCCTCGGATTGTAACGTGCTGAAGTATTTGTTGAATTTGTCTTTAGCTTGATTGATATATATCGGCCCTTTCATATTTAAAAATTTTTGATACCACCAGGAGATTGAACGTTTCCCTGCTTGATAAAGTTTAACGCCCGAAGCTATTTGGGCCAATCCCCACTCAGCTGTTACTTCTCTGTTAACTTTTTCGATATAGTGACGTACTTGCAAGTAAGCATAAAAATTATTAGTTGGTAAATGATATTGCTCTGCTAATCTCTGGAAAGTACAGGTCTGACCGCCCCTATCGCTCTTCAGCTGTGCGAAATAACACAGCCCCTTTTCCCTCCATTCAGAAAATATTCCATAATTATAGCCCGGTGGGAAATTAACGCACCCAATGATCGGTAAATATGGGGACACACGAAATTCCTGTCCCACTAAGAGACAGTATGACTGCCAGCCTTTAATGATATTGGCGAATGTTAGCATTACCGCTATATTCTGAGGTAGCTTCCTATATGGGCAGTGTAATATAGCTTGTGGGTTGAAAGGGCTAATCAATTCTGCATCTAAATTATAATATGTTACATAATCTGCTTTTGAAAGCCAGTCTAATCCGAATTTTGCCAGGGCTATTAAATTATAATGCTTAATATTAGGGAGAGCAAACCCTGCATATTGTTTTGCATTACCCATTTTTATCTAAGGCTATTCTTGGTCTCTTTTTCCCCCAAATAAAAGAGGTACAAGCTTTATTATATCTTTTTATATCTTTTCTTGAGATAAAGAGGGGAAGGTTCTGCAACAGAAATAAAATTTTTGGGAATATGATTGTTTTGATTATCATACATCTGGCCGATATTGACAGGAAATATAAATTCCATTTATTCAAATCGTCTTGAATCTTATCAAATAATTCAGAATAATTTAGTTGATACCATTCACTAGGGTTCCTAGTGATCTTAACCCCTAGATAATTGATGGCCATAACTTCTCTGAAGATGTAGTTCGAACTTTGCCTTGTTTTGTTTACCCATAATAGCTCTGATTTTTTAGGGTTAATTTTATAACCTGAAAAGGTACTAAAATCTGCAATGATTTGAAGGACACATGGGATAGACTTTACAGTATCTTGCAAAAACAAGAGGATATCATCTGCATATAATGATATGAGTAACGTTTCCTTGCCTATCGTAACTGGTTGTATTGTTTGCCGTATGTGAACTGCCAGGGGTTCCAAGGCCAGGTCAAATAGGAGCGGGGATAATGGACAGCCCTGACGTGTTCCTTTTTCTAGAATGATATGCTGTGTTAACTCCCCGTTCACTAGAAGCTGAGATCTAGGCTTGTTATAGACCACTCTCACCAGATCTACCACCCGACCAGAGAAACCGAATTTTTCAAGAGAAGTTATAAGATGGTTCCACTCAATGGAGTCAAAAGCTTTTTCAGCATCTATAGTGACTAAAGCGAGATCTTTTTTTGTAGAATTGTGGTAATCCTTACTGCCCGGCTGGCAGATCTGGCGACAGTGGTCCACCACTGTCAGGACTCTTCTCATATTACGGACCGAGTTCCTATCCGGGATAAAGCCTGCCTGATCCGTATGAATCAGCTTACCCACAACCTTTTTTAACCTATCGGCTATAATTGCCATAAAAATTTTATAGTCCTGGTTTAACAGGGAAATTGGACGATATGATGATAACTCATCTAGATCTTTCCCTTTCTTATGTATAAGAGTCACGATAGAATCCGAAAAGTATGGGGATTTTAAAGCTTGTCTTAAAAAGTAGTCATTATATAAGTTCTTTAATGTGGTGCCCACTGTGTCTAATAGTATTCTATAAAATTCAATCGGAAGGCCGTCTGGGCCAGGTGCTTTTCCTGTTTTTATCCTTTGTATTACCTTGACTATTTCTACCTCTGTTATTGACGCATTGATTTGGTTAAGATCCTCCGTTGAAATACTAGGTAATTTAATTTGTTCCCAGAATTGTGCCTTAGCCCTTTCATTTATTCCACCACTGGTATAAATATTACGAAAGTATTTAAAGAAAGCGTCCCGAATATCTGAGGGTTGTGTTAATACCTTATTCCCGTCCTTAATTGCTGATATAATATTTTTCTTTTGTCGAAACTTTATTATTTTTGTTAAATGTTTAGCTGAAACCCCCTGATACCCTTGATACTTGGCTCTCACCTTAAAATCTTCCCCCGCCCATTTCTCTCTGAGAAAATCCTCTCGTTCAGTTTTAAAGGCAATATATTTATTCCAATTTACTTGATTCTGGGATTGAAGAAATCTATTATATGCGTTTCTAAGCTGATTTGCTAACTGAAACTCCCTTGCTTTAAGTTTGCGTGTTAGCTTCACCATGTAAGCCTTAATTTCTCCACGCATGACTGCTTTCCCTGCTTCCCAGAAGGTTTCCGATTTGTCTTGGTATTCCCTATTTTGGTCCCCATACTCCTGCCACTTTACTTTCAGCCAATTCGTAAACTGTGCATTTTGACTCATGTATGTTGGGAAACTAAACGTATTCCCAGGACTTCTAATTTTTTTCCCCGGCCAGACCTGTAAGCTAATAATGGCATGATCGGATATCGAGATATCCGATATCTGAGTTTCAATCTCCAGCCTAGCTACTTGCTGATTTATCAGAAATATGTCAATGCGCGAAAAGCACCTATATGCCTTAGACTCACACGTATATACTTGATCATCCGGATGTTGGCACCGCCAGATATCCGTCAATTTTAATGTCTTAATATAATTTCTGAAAAATTTAGCTTCCCTTTTATACGACTGACTGCTTCTGGTTTTCGACCTATCCATCTCTGGATACAAAGTAAGATTCATATCCCCGGCTATAACCAAGTTCTGCTCTAAATATGGTAGAAGTTTTTGTTGTATTTTTTGCCAGAAGTCTTTATCAAGTTTATTGGGGGCATATATGTTGCAGAAGACCCAAGTAACCCCCTCTATCTGTATCTGAAGAACTATAAACCTACCCAGATGATCACATTCTTGTTTCAGAATTTTATAATTAAGCTTTCTATTTATCATAATGGCCACCCCCCGCTTGCGCTTACTACAAGGTGTTGCTACTATTTCTGCCACCCAATTTGTTTTCAATTTTTCTATTTCATGGCCCTTTAAATGCAGTTCTTGGAGGAAAGTGATATCCGGGGTCTCTCTTTTCAACAATCTCAAAAAAATTTTTCGTTTTATGGGGGAAGTTATTCCACCCACATTCCACGAAACTACTTTTAAGGGTTCTGCCATTTTATTCCTTTAACCCCGAAAACCATCTCTGAGAAAGTAGGGCAACGGGAAGGAGGGAAAAAAAAACAAAAACAAAAAAAAAAACCCAAGGGCAAGCCGCTCTCCCCCCCCCCCTGAAACTTTTTATTACACCTGACATTCTAAAATTCTGATACATCATCCTTATATAACACATACTTATTAAATGAAAACTTCCCTTCAGACTTCTATATTATTCTCCTGACAGAAATCTTTTGCTTCCTTGACTGTGTTTAGCATTACTCTCCCTTCCATTGTTAAGACATTTATTCTTGCAGGATATATCAACATTGCTCTTAAACCAGCCTTAATTAGCCCTGAACAAAATGGTGCCATTACCCTCCTCTTAGAAGCTGTTTCAGAGGAGAAGTCCTGAAACAACAGGATTTTTTTCCCCTCAATTGTTAATCCTTGTAATTTCCTGTAATGCTGCATAATGTTAATCTTGTCTTGGAAGTTTAGGTACTTGATTATAACCATCCTAGGACGTGAATTTCCCTCTGTGGAGGTCCTGACATTTCCAACCCTATGGGCCCGTTCTATCTGGAGTGTGTCTCTGTCTGTCTGGATCCCTAGTATCTTGGGAAGTGTGTTAGCAGCAAATTTCAGCAGATCCTCAAACTCTCTACTCTCTGGGAGTCCCACTACCCGGACGTTATTCCGGCGGGATCTATCCTCTAATTCTTCCACTTTCAATAAAAGTGCTTTGATGTTATCTGTATTCTCCCCTATAATTATATCTTGGGTATTTAGCTTGTCTTCTGCTTCTGAGACCCTAGCCTCCATTTCTGAGATTCTAACTGAGAACAGCCTTATTTCCTTTGATAAATCTGTGATCTCCTTTTTAACCAGTTCGAATTGAGGAAGTAAGAGTTCTGCTAACTGATTTATTGTCATTTGTGTATCTTGATTTATACAGGAACTTTCAAGACTGCTCTCAGTCCCTGTATCTTGACCTGTTTTCGGTTTTCTCCTTGGGGGCATCGCGGGGGATTTATTTTTTGCTCCTGTCATATATTTATCCATGGAAGTTTAGGGAGGTGGTTTCCTTTTTAAAATAAGTATACTCTGTACTCTGGTTTCTAGGCCTCCCTAGTATGTGCACCTGTCTGTAAACTTTTAAACCTCTGACTGTCTATAACCTGTATGGGCCTATTCACATACCTTACTGCAGCTTAACACCAAGCTCTGTTATATATAATCTTATTGGATTTCATACAATCATACACCTTTATAACTTTGCGTCCTGTTCTGTCTGAGCTGTGTGTGTGCCAAAAATTCTCTGTTCCCGGAATCCTATGCCCTATTCCCCCTTTTTCTGCCCTCCTGACCCCTTACCCTTTAAATTTACCTGTGCACAGTGTTGTGTATAGTACATTAACAAAAAACTGTGCAGGTGTATAAGTCTGTTTATGGTCTAGATAAAGTGAGAGAATAGACCTATAATCCGATTTTCTTGTATCAGTGCCTTGTGCTGTAATGCCCTTTTGTCGTGTATTGCTCAGATATTTTATACTTTGTAATTGCTTAATACTATATTGCTTAATACTATTCCAGTATCAACCAAATGCTATTATTTTACACCTTAAGAAACGTGCCTATTTAAATGAGGGAAAACATATGCGCAGACCATATCAGACAACCAGAAAAAGAAAAACAAGAGGAAGAAAGATAAACCAGCAAAATAAGAAAAAAAAGAGGAAAGGAGAGAGAAAAAAGAAAAAAGAACAAGGGAAAAAAGCAGAAAATTCTTGACAATAAAAGTTTATGGTCTGTAGGCAATTAGTGTCTTTTTACAGAGAATTTGTCTTCTGACTGCTTCAGCCTACTTGCCCACTGTAAAAAAGAAAAAAACAAAAAAAACAAAAAAAAAAAACAGGCAATTCTGTACTGGGCCTCTGTTTTGTCGTATTTCAACAACTATCAGACCCTTTACCAGTCCTTCCAGGTCAGGGAAATGTATGGCCGGACATAGATCTCCTTACAGTCTTTATTTCAGATAGATATTACAGCAGACAGAGCCTTTCAATTATCTTATAGTACAATGCTCCTTATTCTGCCTGCTCTTACAAGCGTTGATATCTATATGTTAATCCATTATTAAATTTAGGGTCCCATCTATTAACCACCTTGTCTTTTATAACAACAGTTATTAGATGTGTATTAGCTTTTATGCACTCCTTTGCCCTTACTGTTCAGTCTCAACCAACTAGTAAGTTTTATGGCAAGTTTTCCAGGTTAATATGAGGTACCCCCTGCAACAGCAGAGAATAAGCATTTGCATTAATAGCGGTGGTATCAAGATTGCTTAATTTTGTTGGATTTTAACCCTTGTCCAAAGTCCCGCTATAGCAGATTAGACTAGCAAGAGTTAGTAGCCAGGTTAGTGCAGAGATTTGAAAGTTAAGCAACTTGTTATTTCACTGACATTCCATGTCACAGCAGCAATCACTGTTAGACTTCAACAGGCTGTACGGCCTAGGCAACTCTCAGGGGCCCAGTTCAAAGCAAGTTATATCCACAATCCAAGTATGCCAATGACCTGTTATTGCCCACTTTAGCTTGTCCGATACAGTCTCCTGTTATTTGTCATACCGTCTCTTGTTGCGGTCAGAGTTCGTCAAGCCAAAGTTAGTAAAAAGGCAAAAGATGCAGCTTGTTAATTCTCTATACCCCAGCAGGTGTCTGTGTTTTATATCTTACGTGGCTGGTCAACTTCAACAGCCTTCCATTAGCCCAGATTTAAAATGGAGTATATCGTCAGTCAGCAACACCTTGTCACCTTTATTAGGACCTCTTATTATTTACCAAGACAATTGTGAAATAGAGACCTCCAACTCTTGGAATATACTTAGGTGGCAGCTAATTTTCGAGTTTGCACACACCACAGCCTTTTAAATATACCCAATCTACTCCCCTCAAACAACTCCTGTCTTGGCCAGGCGAGAGTACCAGATAGGCATATTACTTACAAACTGTTCCCCCTACTTATCCGGGCAGCAGATACAGTCAATGTCACAGATTAACAGGTACCTTAATGGCGTATGCCAGCTCCGTGGTACTGACAAGTCTCCACTGTGCATGGGGAGTCCCGGTTTTCCGTCAGCCTCCTTCCTCCGCTTTCTACTGCCAGATGATTGGATTTGATTGGGTGCTTGGTGCATAGGGCTGCTGGCTTATCCGGCCGCGAGCGGTGCTTAGACTCCTCTGTATGCTGTTAGCCAGCACCAATCCCTCCGCTTCCCAAGTCTCACTACCACCTTAACTCTGGATGTATCCGTCAGCCCGACCTTAGCTGCCACTATTCAGGAGGCTTGTCCTTAGCCAGCAGGGGGGACATATGCTGGAGCTGGGTATGTAGCTGAACGCCCATAGGCGTAATGACTCCGCACGTGAGTCTATCTGCGATATGGGGCTTCCGGCGCTGCAAGTAAAAGATCCGGGCCAAGTACAATCAATACCGGCCAAGGAAACGGCAGCTTGGGGAGATCAATAGTGCCCTTCGGTATAGAGCCTCATGCTAGCGCTCCACGCCACTGCTAGCTCCACCCCCGGAAGTCTCTACATTACACTTATTAACCCCTAATCTGCTGCCCCCAATGTCGCCGCCACCTACATTACAGTTATTAACCCCTAATCTGCTGCCCCCGACACCGCCGACACCTACATTACAGTTATTAACCCCTAATATGCCACCCCAATGTCGCTGCCACCTACCTACACTTATTAAACCCTAATCTTCTGCCCCCAATGTTGCTGCCACCTACATACACTTATTAACCCCTAATCTGCTGCCCCCAACATCGCCGCCACTATACTAAAGTTATTAACCCCTAAACCTAACCCTAAGTCTAACCCTATTCCTAACGTAACCCTAACCCTAACACCCACTAACTTGAACATAATTAAAATAAATCTAAATAAAACTTACTATCATTAACTAAATAATTCCTATTTAAAACTAAATACTTACAATAACTAATAGTTACATTGTAACTATCTTAGGTTTTATTTTTATTTCACAGCTAAGTTTGTATTTATTTTAACTAGGTAGACTAGTTAGTAAATAGTTATTAACTATTTACTAGCTACCTAGTTAAAATAAATACAAAGTTACCTATAAAATAAAACATAACCTTCCTTTTACTAACACCTAACCTTACACTATAATTAAATACATTAACTAAATTACAAAAAAACAAACACTAAATTACACAAAATAAAAAAGAAATTATCAAATATTTAAAATAATTATACCTAATCTAATAGCCATATCAAAATAAAAAGCAACCCCCCCAAAACAAAACCCTAGCCTAATCTAAACTGCCAAATGCCCTTAAAAGGGCCTATTGCGGGGCATTGCCCCAAATTAATCATCTCTTTTACCTGTAAAAAAAATACAAACAACCCCCCCAACAGTAAAACCCACCACCCACACAACCAACCCCCCAAATAAAAACCTTTCTAAAAAACCTAAGCTCCCCATTGCCCTGAAAAGGGCATTTGGATGGGCATTGCCCTTAATCTAAAAATAAAACCCACCCAATAAACCCTTAATAAAACCTAGCACTAGCCCCCGAAGATCCACTTACAGTTTTTGAAAACCCGACATCCATCCTCAACGAATCGGCATAAGTCTTCATCCAAGCCGGCAGAAGTCTTCATCCAGACTGCATCTTCTATCTTCATCCATCCAGCGCAGAGCGGCTCCATCTTCAAGACATGCGGTGCGGAGCATCCTCTTCAATCGATGGCTCTTCCAGAATGAAGGTTCCTTTAAGGGACATAATCCAAGATGGCGTCCCTTGAATTCCGATTGGCTGATAGAATTCTATCAGCCAATCGGAATTAAAGGTGAAAAAAATCCCATTGGCTGATGCAATCAGCCAATAGGATTGAGCTTCAATCCTATTGGCTGACCCAATCAGCCAATAGGATTGAGCTCACATTCTATTGGCTGATTGGAACAGCCAATAGAATGCAAGCTCAATCCTATTGGCTGATTGGATCAGTCAATAGGATTGAAGCTCAATCCTATTGGCTGAGGATTTTTTCAACTTTAATTTCCGATTGGCTGATTGGAACAGCCAATAGAATGCAAGCTCAATCCTATTGGCTGATTGGATCAGTCAATAGGATTGAAGCTCAATCCTATTGGCTGAGGATTTTTTCAACTTTAATTTCCGATTGGCTGATTGGAACAGCCAATAGAATGCAAGCTCAATCCTATTGGCTGATTGGATCAGTCAATAGGATTGAAGCTCAATCCTATTGGCTGAGGATTTTTTCAACTTTAATTTCCGATTGGCTGATAGAATTCTATCAGCCAATCGGAATTCAAGGGACGCCATCTTGGATGACGTCCCTTAAAGGAACCTTCATTCATCAGTCTCCATGGAAAGAAGAGGATGCTCTGCGCTGGATGTCTTAAAGATTGAGCCGCTCCGCGCCGGATGGATGAAGATAGAAGATGCCATCTGGATGAAGACTTCTGCCGGCTTGGATGAAGACTTTGGCCCGCTTGGATGAAGACTTCTCCCAGCTTCATTGAGGACTTCTTGCCGCTTGGATGAAGACTTCTGCCACTTTGTTGAGGATGGATGTCGGGTCTTCAAAAACTGTAAGTGGATCTTCGGGGGTTAATCTTAGGTTTTATTAAGGGTTTATTGGGTGAGTTTTATTTTTAGATTAGGGTTTGGGTGGATAAAGAGCTAAATGCCCTTTTAAGGGCAATGCCCATCCAAATGCCCTTTTCAGGGCAATGGGGAACTTAGGTTTTTTAGATAGGTTTTAATTTGAGGGGGTTGGTTGTGTGGCTTTTTATTTTGATAGGGCAATTAGATTAGGTGTAATTAGTTTAAATATTTAATAATTTATTTTTTATTTTGTGTAATTTAGTGTTTGGTTTTTTTTTGTAATTTTTTCTTATTTTTTATAAATAGCGGGTCGCAAAAGCTTGGGAGCAAGCTTGCTAACAAGTCATAATATATTACCATCCTATTTGAAATTACTATAAAGTGAACATACTTAGAATTTAAGAGTAAAAGGGTCCCGGTGCGCCCGCGCCCCAGAAAATGGTTTTCTACATGTCAAAACGAATTAGATCCCATTACTAGTAAAATTATGAGTTTTATGAGTTTGAATGAATGTCTAGTGTTTTGTTTGGTCTTTGCCGCGTCATTCTGTCTGATTGTTTATGTTGGATATAGGTATACCAGAGTTGTGAGAACGGTTGGAACTTCTCTACTTCTCCAATTTTTAGCTATCAGGACTTTGACCCCGTTTGTCATAATTTTAAACAAATGGATGTATGGTTTATATTTAAGAGTGGAGGGGGGCTTATGTAGAAGCCATATCAAGGGGTCAAGAGGTAGTTGAGTTTCCAGTAAATATTCTATTTTAGATATAACATTCCTCCATAAGTACTGAATACTATTGCCCCACCACCACCACATGTGGGCTGTATCACTATTTACATGGCCGCAGCGCCAACATTTATTGCTTTTTTATCGAAAAAGGCGGTGTAGTTTTTTCTGTGTGTGGTACCAGCGATGTAGAAGTTTAAAATTGACCTCTAAGATAGAGGATGAGATTGAGGACTTTTCGTAGCTTGGAACATTAATCTACTTGTTTGGGGCAATATAATTACTCCAAGGTCTTTCTCCCAGCTTTCCAAGTATGGGGTATTTGTCCCGGAGGAGTATGAGTTAGGATCTTATATATAATGGACAGTGTATGCCTCAGGGGGGGAGGGGAACGATTGCATAGGGATTCAAAAGTGGTTAAGGGTCTGACCATGTTCCCGTAGTCCTGGTGTGTAGAAATAAAGTGGGTCGCCTGTCTATAGGTGAACCAGTCAGCAAAACAGTCAAGTCCCCTCTACACTAACTTGCTTTGTGAAAGAAGGGATTCGTTTTCGGTTAGTGAGTGTATTATAAGGTCTCTATTCAGTGTGCTTGTAGTGGATTGAGTAGTGAAGGGTCTCACCGTAAACTCACCGTTTTCAATTAGGGATGTCATAGGTGAGGGTATGGAGGAGATATAATGTGTTGTGTTAATTATTTGTTCCCAAACCTTGTAGGTTTCTTGAATCACTGGGTTGTTTGTTCTAATTGATTTGAATAGATGTGTGTTGCTCCAACATAGCCTTCCCAGGTGTGGTTTATCCATTATTAGATGTTCCAGTAGGACCCATCTTTTATGGTTAAAATGGACATTCCAATCTACCAGGCGTTGCAAGAAGACAGCCTGGCGATAAGCAGCTAGATTTGGAACTCCCAGTCCCCCTTGTGTTTTGGAGGTCTGCATAGTTCGTTTATTAATTCTGGGTGGTCTTCGACGCCAAATAAAATCACTGATTGCTTTCTGGAAGGACGGAAGGTAGGTTTTGGGAAGGGGTATTGGTAGAGTCTGGAGGATGTATAAAATATGTGGGAATATGTTCATTTTAATCGTGTCAATGCGGCCTAAACATGATAATTTTTTGGACCCCCACGATGAGAGATTGCGTATTATGTTATGTTTAATGGGTATATAGTTTAGGGGAAATAAGTCCTCTTGTGAGGAGGTCAGGTATATTCCCAAGTATTTCAGTGATTGATTGCACCAGGTAAATGGGGAAACACTTCGTGTGGCCTCTAGTGATGGGCCCGTCAGATTAATGTTTAGTATTTCAGATTTAGACATGTTGATTACGAAGTTAGACAGGGATTTAAAGGTGTTAAATTCATTTAATAGGTGAGGTATGGAATGTTCGGGGTCAGTGAGTGTAAGAAGCATGTCGTCTGCAAATAGAGACAGAACGTACTTCTGGTCTTTGATTGTAATTCCCGTTATGTGGGGGTTCTGTCTAATCTTAACTGCTAGCGTTTCAATGACACAAGCGAACAAAAGTGGGGATAGGGGGCATCCCTGGTGTGTCCCGTTATTGATTTGAAAAGGGGGTGAGAGAGACCCGTTTACTAATATTCTCACGGTGGGGTGGGAATATAGTGAGAAGATCCTGGTAAGGATCTTTGTGCCTAGACCCATATGGGTCAGTGACGCTCGCATAAAGTCCCAGGCAACACGGTCAAAGGCCTTCTCCGCGTCTGTGGATAAGAGGACGGAGGGGATGTTTTTAAATTTGGCATAGTGGATCAGATTTAAGGCCCTGATCGTGTTGTCCTTCTCCTCTCTTCCAGGTACGAAGCTGACCTGATCCAAATGGATCAGGTCTGGTAGGATTTCGTTCAATCTGCGTGCAAGTATCCGTGCAAAAAATTTAATATCGGTATTCAATAGCGATATGGGGCGATAATTGTTGGGGAGGTCCTGGGATTTGTTGGGTTTGGGGATTAGTGTTATGTGTGCTTCTAGCGCGGTAGGGGGGAATGACTTGCTCTAGTCAATAGACTGAAAGTATCGCACCATATGCGGATTTAGGATATCTTGAAAAGTGGTATAGTATTTATGGCTGAAGCCATCCGGACCTGGTGCTTTCCCGGTTTGTAGGTGTTTCATAGCTAGTTGGAGTTCAGCCAATGAAATAGGGTTCTCTAACTGGTCTTTCTGTTGTTCGTTAATATGTGGGAGGTGAAGCCTGCTAAGGTAGTCCTCTATAAGCTGTGACCTGGTTGCGGTTTGGGTCGGGTTTCTAGTGGCGATAGATGGTAAGTTATATAACTTTTGGAATTTTTTTTTGAATGTATTGGATATGACTTGGGTGGAGAATTGGGAGGTACCCTTTTTGTCTTTGATCTGCATAATTAATTTTTGGTGTTTTTTTCTGTTTGAGGTACCTAGCTAGTAGTCTGCCTGATTTATTTCTTCCCTCGTAGTACTTTTGTTGGGAATGTAATGCTTGCTTTTTATGTGTTTTATCAAGGTGTGAGGCAAGGTTTTGTTTGTGTCTTGTGATTTCGTCAAGTAGATTTTTGTCGGTCGGGATTTCTTATGTAAGTTTTCCAGATGTTGTATTTGTAAGACTAGCAAGGTTGTAAGCTCACTTTTTGGTTTGTTGAGTCGTGCTTTAATGGCCATTAATTCCCCCCTAATGAAGCTCTTGTGTGCTTCCCAGAGGGTATGCATTCTTATCTCTGGTTAAGAATTATGGCCAAAGTACTCTGTAAGAGTGGTTGTCAGTTTGGAGATTACTCCAGGTTCCGTTAATAGGTGTTCGTCGAGCCTCCAAACAAAGTCTCTTATATGTTTAGAGGGCCAGGTCATCGCACACACCATAGAGGCATGGTCAGACCATGTGATTGGGGAGATTGTGGCCGAGTTAAATAATGATAGACCTCCGACATTCGCAAACACATAATCTATTCTTGTGTAGATCTCATGTGGATATGAGTAATAAGTGTAGTCCCTAATCTGTGGGTGTAGGGTTCTCCACACATCATGGACCACAATTTTCCCAAGGTGTGAGTTAATTTTTGAGATCTGTGAAGAAGGAGTGGAGGAATGTTGGGATGAGCAGTCTAGTCTAGGATTTAGCGCTATATTTAGGTCTCCACATATTATAAGTGTTCCCTTTTGGTGGTCCAGAATTAGATTTTTAATTTTTCCCATAGAAGAGTGTTGTGCCGTGTTAGGGGCATATATTGATACTAAGGTTATAGGTCTCCCATAGAGGAGTCCAACTAGGAAAAGGTATCTGCCCTCTTTGTCTCTAATCGTTTGTAACAGTGTAAAGGGAATATTTTTTTAATTAAGGTTCCCACCCCATGTTTTTTGTTGCGGCAGTGCGATGCCCAAAAGCATGTGCCAAACGTGCGTGCAAAAGTGATAGGTTCCCTTCCTTTGCGGAAATGAGTCTCCTGCAAGAAGACAAGGTCCGCTCCGTTTCTATGAAAATCTTTCGAGGCCACTGTTCTCTTGCAGGGAATATTTAGACCTTTTGCATTAATTGAATATATCTTTAAGTTATTACTAGAATGGGAATGAGTGCTAGGATTAACCATTATTTATATATTGGATATATGATGTAAGTCGTATGATTGGTAAAGTTTCTGTTAGTGTTGTTAAATATTTGTGTGTCTGGGTGCAGGGCGGACCGGGAGCATTCATACACGGCCTATACAACTGGCCGTGTGTAATTGAATTAACTTCAAAAAACATATTTGAAACAATAATATAAAGAACGATTAACAAGAAAACAAATGTTTCAAGAAATTCCAACATTAACAATCGTTGGGTAAAGAGGGGTAGCATATCCCAACTATCACTAGGCTCCTGTAATAGTACATTAGGCTGTTATAGACTATAAATCATCTAAAACTCCCTTGCGGCTGTACATCTTGAGGGTATATCTCTGTATTTAATCTGCCACTTATAAATAGGAGGGCAAGAGCGTGGTCTCACTAAGGGGGTTGCCTCTGTGCGGAGATGGGTTTTGAGAGCATGGGTCAACATCTCCAATATGCATATCTTGAGGGGTTTACATTTTGTTAAGTAGAGGAAAGTTTCGTTATATGTGACTAACCTGTCTCATATAAGAGTGGAAGGGGCAGTTATTTAGAGTTTCTATCTACTACTTTTAGTGATTTTTGTGCCTTTTGTTCGATCTCGTTTTTGTGTTTCAAATAAAGGGACCACGCTCTGTCCTCTCGCCTAGTGAGCTATGAGAAGAGAAGATTTTGAACACTCCTTGAGTATACCAATGTTTCAATATCATACTTGAAATGGGGGCTTATGAGATATCTTACTTTGTAGGGGGAGTCAATATATATAGATTTAAGCAAACACTGTGACCATGATGCCACAATTCCCAATATCCTTACCCCTTGGCAATTCAGGGCCTGTTTCCCAATCGGTGCCCGCTCACAATTATAAGGGGTATAACAGGGTGACAATGCACCCGAGTTCTCAGAAAACATAAGGTTAATGTTAAACAGGCACCGAGCAGAAAGAGGCAAGGGGTGGAAACAAAAACATCCATCAAATAGTGACATTAATAATTCCCATCGCCACCCAAACCTAATCAGTTCAGCATAGTCCCCTAGGTTCAATTCCCATTTGTTCAGATAACATTTTACATTATACTTATGTATATCTCAGAAAGTTTAAGGGAAGGAGCAATATACTCAAAAAGCTGCAGTAAATAGGAGATGAGAGAGTCTTGTGTTACTTCCTCTGGAACCCCTCTTATCCTTAAGTTGCTCCTGCGACTTCTATTGTCCAGATCTTCAACTTTAAGTTGGAGTGCTTGTAGTTGAATGCCTTGTCTCACCATTTGGTGGTTGGAACTAGACATCATAGTGTTTAGGGTGTCCTGACCCTCCTCCAGGCATTCTATTCTTGCCCCAAGTTCGTTAATGTTCTTTTTAAGGGGGGACATTTCAGTTTTAATAAAAAAAATTAAATCTGCTAAGTCTGATTTAGAGGGAAGCTGTGCAATAGTTTTCTGTATCAGGTTAAGTTATATTTATATATTTTATTGAGGTTATAATAGCAAAACAGAAAAACAGAAAGCCAAAGCAATAACATATCAACATAATCCTTCACTAAGGAGCAGTATACATATAGCGTCTGTTCTACTACATTACACATTTCTTTGTTAACCTCGTTTTATCAAAGTATATCAGTAGAATTTCATGAACATGGCAGTCAAAATCAGTTTTACCAAAAATCAACATCACTACAGGTGAACAGACAAGGATGAAGGTGTACTGCATTAGTGATACAGTATGTGCTGAGTCTGAACAAACCATTTTCTAGACTCTAGACCAGTATGTCCAATAGTTTTGGGATGCATGACTGGCCCAGAAGATCCGTGTGAGAGAGGGGGGCTGGCCGGGGAAATATAACAAGACAGACAAAAAAAAAAAGGGGAAAGAAAGAAAAAAAAAAAAAAAAAAAAAAAAAAAAAAAAGATTGCGAAGAAATTTCCTGCAAGTCTATGTAGTAATTCTGTACCAATTAATAAACTCTAACCACTTATTAGCAAATCTTCCCTGGTGATTAGGGCCAGTGTCCACATTATCCATCTGTTCTATGATATATTGTGAGTGTAGTAAATGTGATAGGTTATTAATCGTGGGTGCTTGTTTATCCTTCCAATTTTTCAGAATTAAATATCTGGCCCCAAGAATTGCGGTGTTAACAAAGGAGACATTTTGTATGTGGTCAGAGGCTTCAGTCAAAAAAAGTATTTGCTCCAAGTGGAGTACTATTTGTGACCTTAGTATCTTATTCAGCCAAAATTGCACACGGCGCCAAAATTGTAAAACTTTCGGACAGCTCCAAAACATGTGAACCAGGTCGGCCCTATCAGAGCAGCATCGTGGACATAGATTTAATAAGTTGCCAAACCAACTATTCAAACTTGCTGGCGGCGTGTATACACGGTTCAGTAATTTAAAGTGTGATTCCCGCCATGACGCCGAAAGGGTTGCCCGTTCGGCCGCAATTATACTTGATTTCAACTTAAGGCTATCCACAACTAGATAAGCATTGGACCACTTAGCGCCTATATCTTCGAGGTTTCGTTCCCCCATTGGTGTTAGCACCATTCTATACCAATAACTACTCGAGTGTTTTCCTAGTTTATATAGCGACAAACCCATTCTGATGGTAGCATTGGTCCATTCTCTAGTGTGATTTTGAATGGAGGCATTATACCAGTGTCGGAGTTGTAAATATGCATAAAAGTCTGCGTTATTGAGTTGATAACGGTTTTTAAGAATTGAAAAAGGAAATATGAAAGTACTCTCAAGATCTCGTAACTGAATTAGATGGGATAGACCCTGTGCTGTCCATCTATTAAACAATTTATTATTTAGACCAGGAGTAAAACATGGGTTCTTCGTAATAGGAACAGCCTCGGAAATAAGAGGGTTATCGCCCATACTGGACCGAATAAATTGCCAGGCTGTGATAACATTTATCAGTGTATACTTCTTCTTAAACTTACTTGGTATACTTTTACGGGGGGTATGTAATAAAGCACAGAGCGAAAAGGGATGGACTAGTTTTTGTTCCAGCTCAAGGGATGCCACATGTGAACCACCAGTCAGCCAATCCATTGCTACCTTAGCCATACAAACTTTATTGTAGATTGAAAATATCGGTAGAGCTAATCCACCGAATCGTTTAAGTTGAGCCAGCTTGAGTAGCGAAATACGTTTCCGACCGTTACCCCAGATGAAAGTCCTAATATAGCTGTCCAATAATTTCAAGTCTGAATTTGATAGCATATTAGGAATATTCTGCATAATATACAACACTTTTGGTAGGATAGTCATCTTTATCAAGTTAATTTTAGAGGTAAGTGATAGTGGTATATGTGCCCATTTCCTGAAGTCGGCTTCTATCTTAGTTAATAAAGGGGTATAGTTAAGGGTGTACCATTCCGCTGGATTTCTGCTGATGTTAATGCCTAAATAGGTGATGTATTGTTCTGCCACATTAAACGGGGGTACATAATCTATATGAGCTACTGGGTTTAACCAGAGCAAGTCGGATTTGGAAACGTTAATTTTGTAGCCCGAAAATGACCCAAACTTACCAATAATCTCTAAAATTCCAGGAATTTCCGATTGTGAATTATTAAGAAAGAGTAGCAGGTCATCAGCATAAAGTAATAATTTAAGATGGTTATCTCCTAAACAAATCCCGTTAAGATGATGTTTTAGCCTGACCGCAAGGGGTTCGATTGCCAAATTAAACAACAAGGGTGAAATCGGGCATCCTTGACGAGTACCGGTCCGAATGGGGAAATGATCTGATGGTGTATCAGGTTAAGTTGCTGTGACTGTGTCGTAGGGTCTTGTTCCTGTGATAGAAGCAGGTCTGCTGGCTGTGTGTCTTTGGCATTATCAAGAATGTCAAACTCCTGTCTTTGAAAGAAGGAGGACATGGTGGCAGTAGCGGTGGTGGATGATTTCTTATCCGCTTTAGGTTTCTGTCTGGTTGCCATTGAGGAATTAAAATTACTCCCCTTTACACAATTATGGTCTAGTCACCAATATTTGTGAGGATAAAAATTCCTTATTACTGTGTGGGCCCAATACGTCAGGTCTAAGTTGGTTAACTATTGCTTCTGTTGGGGACCTGAGTTTATCCAGAGGGGATTGTCTAGGCCTTCAAGCCTCGGTTTCTGGTTTGGTGCGCTACAAGCAACGGTTATGTGTATAATTGGTTTGGTGCGATTACCTTAATATAGATCTTGAATGTCCTGTAGGTGCCTGAGGTTCGCATTTCAACTCACCGTGGTAGTTAAGGTAAGTGTACAGCGGCCAAGAGTGAGCCTGGACTGGATGTGCGTCTTGGCTCGTTTGTCCGGTTAGGCCGCACCACGTGGGAGTCGCAATGGGGTGTGGCTAGATGCGGCATTCTGCCTAAGCATCCCGGTCTCAGGTCCGGTGTCTACCCATCCCGGTCGGCCTGCCAGACGGCTCCCTGCTGTTAAGGTACGGTTAGGATCGGGATCCAGGCAGCGCTCTTGCAAATCGAGGTTTCCAACTGAGCGAGTACAGGCTCAATGATGTGCGGTTGAGGTTCAGCGCTTCCTCATCAGACAGCAGGCTGATTCGGCCCCTTGGTGATCGGCTATATAGTGCAAGGGTGTTAGACTTACAGGGAGTGCAGAATTATTAGGCAAATTAGTATTTTGACCACATCATCCTCTTTATGCATGTTGTCTTACTCCAAGCTGTATAGGCTCGAAAGCCTACTACCAATTAAGCATATTAGGTGATGTGCATCTCTGTAATGAGAAGGGGTGTGGTCTAATGACATCAACACCCTATATCAGGTGTGCATAATTATTAGGCAACTTCCTTTCCTTTGGCAAAATGGGTCAAAAGAAGGACTTGACAGGCTCAGAAAAGTAAAAAATAGTGAGATATCTTGCAGAGGGATGCAGCACTCTTAAAATTGCAAAGCTTCTGAAGCGTGATCATCGAACAATCAAGCGTTTCATTCAAAATAGTCAACAGGGTCGCAAGAAGCGTGTGGAAAAACCAAGGCGCAAAATAACTGCCCATGAACTGAGAAAAGTCAAGCGTGCAGCTGCCAAGATGCCACTTGCCACCAGTTTGGCCATATTTCAGAGCTGCAACATCACTGGAGTGCCCAAAAGCACAAGGTGTGCAATACTCAGAGACATGGCCAAGGTAAGAAAGGCTGAAAGACGACCACCACTGAACAAGACACACAAGCTGAAACGTCAAGACTGGGCCAAGAAATATCTCAAGACTGATTTTCTAAGGTTTTATGGACTGATGAAATGAGAGTGAGTCTTGATGGGCCAGATGGATGGGCCCGTGGCTGGATTGGTAAAGGGCAGAGAGCACCAGTCCGACTCAGACGCCGGCAAGGTGGAGGTGGAGTACTGGTTTGGGCTGGTATCATCAAAGATGAGCTTGTGGGGCCTTTTCGGGTTGAGGATGGAGTCAAGCTCAACTCCCAGTCCTGCCAGTTTCTGGAAGACACCTTCTTCAAGCAGTGGTACAGGAAGAAGTCTGCATCCTTCAAGAAAAACATGATTTTCATGCAGGACAATGCTCCATCACACGCGTCCAAGTACTCCACAGCGTGGCTGGCAAGCAAGGGTATAAAAGAAGAAAATCTAATGACATGGCCTCCTTGTTCACCTGATCTGAACCCCATTGAGAACCTGTGGTCCATCATCAAATGTGAGATTTACAAGGAGGGAAAACAGTACACCTCTCTGAACAGTGTCTGGGAGGCTGTGGTTGCTGCTGCACGCAATGTTGATGGTGAACAGATCAAAACACTGACAGAATCCATGGATAGCAGGCTTTTGAGTATCCTTGCAAAGAAAGGTGGCTATATTGGTCACTGATTTGTTTTTTTTTTGTTTTTGAATGTCAGAAATGTATATTTGTGAATGTTGAGATGTTATATTGGTTTCAATGGTAAAAATAAATAATTTAAATGGGTATATATTTGTTTTTTGTAAAGTTGCCTAATAATTATGCACAGTAATAGTCACCTGCACACACAGATATCCCCCTAAAATAGCTAAAACTAAAAACAAACTAAAAACTATTTCCAAAAATATTCAGCTTTGATATTAATGAGTTTTTTGGGTTCATTAAGAACATGGTTGTTGTTCAATAATAAAATTAATCCTCAAAAATACAACTTGCCTAATAATTCTGCACTCCCTGAATTTTAAACATTTCTGCCTTTTAGATCTCCATAATGGAGCCTGTGTGCGAGATTGTGCTACGGAGCAAAGTTAAAGTGCAGCCATGTTCCTGCATGGCTACTCTCCGCCCCCCGTTTTTTTTGTAATTTAGTTATTTGTATTTAATTAATATAATTTATTTAATTGTAGTGTAACATTAGGTGTTAGTGTAAGACAGGTTAGGTTTTATTTTACAGGTATATTTGTATTTATTTTAACTAGGTAGCTATTTAATTTACTAACTAGTCTACCTAGTTAAAATAAATACAAACTTGCCTGTGAAATAAAAATAAAACCTAAGCTAGCTACAATGTAACTATTAGTTATATTGTAGCTAGCTTAGGTTCTACTTTACAGGTAAGTATTTCGTTTTAAATAGGAATTGTTTAGTTATTAATAGTAAGTTTTATTTAGATTTATTTTAATTATATTAAAGTTAGTGGGTGTTAGAGTTAGGGTTAGACTTAGGGTTAGGTTTAGGGGTTAATAACTTTAGTATAGTGGAGGTGATTTTGGGGGCAGCAGCGTAGGGGTTAATAACAGTAATGTAGGTTGCGGCGATGTTAGGGACAGCAGATTAGTGGTTAATAATATTTAACTAGTGTTTGCGATGCGGATGTATGGCGGTTTAGGGGTTAATATGTTTATTCTAGTGGCAGCGATGTTGGGAGCAGCATATTAGGGGTTAATGATTTTATTTTAGTGTTTGCGATGCTGGAGGTCCTTGTTTTAGGGGTTAATAGGTAGTTTATGGGTGTTAGTGTACATTTTAGCACTTTAGTTATGAGTTTTATGTTACGGCTTTGTAACATAAAACCGATAACGACTTTCAGTTTACGGTATGGATCTTGTAGTTTTAGGCTGTACCGCTCACTTTTTGGCCTCCCAGGCAAACTCATAATACCGGCACTATGGAAGTCCCATTGAAAAAGGACTTTTGGAAACCTGCGGTAGTTACGTTTCGTTTCTACCAAAAAAGTGTGCGGGACAGCTAAACCTGCAAGACTCGCAATACCAGCGGTAGTGAAAAAGAGCCTTAATGCTGCTTTTTCACTCATACCGCAAAACTCGTAATCTAGCCGAATGATATTTAAACAGAACAGATAAAAAAGAATAACAATAAGTAGCTAAGATGTGAGCTAACTTATAACTCCAAGAAACGTGACCAATCAGAGTAGGAGTAGTGACCATAAACTGACCAATATGCAGCCAAACCTCCTCTTTTTTGACTGATGCTCACGATGGAAGAATTTGAAAGAACAATAAAAAGTCCAAACAGTCCCAAACAACATAGTATAAAACCAGTGATGAAAAAACTAAAGATTTGATTGGAGAACATCTTGGAAATGAAGAACTTGCTTGAAGAAAGAAAACTTGTCTGGGATTTATTTGAAGGAAGACAGTCCTCTTGAACAGAAGGTAGAAATCCAGAGATGAGAAAAGGATTCCGTTCAGATGGAAACTGTCAAAACAAAATTCATTAATAATATATGACCATAAAAGGGGGGGGGTAAAGATATATAACTGAGGTGGGAAAATACTCGTCTCTGTGTCTTTAATAAAATCTAAAATATACCTTAACAAACTAGGATAATCAGAATTTTATTACAAGACCAAAGAAAGACTCCTATTTTGCAAGTTTAAAGCATATTAAGGAAAAAAATTAAGCAAGGCATGTTGAATGAGTCTGAAATAAAACTGTCCGAAGACCTATCTGCCGCACTCAGGATCTGTTGGAGAGCAGCAGACTTCAAAAAGGCCTTTGAGGCAGAAGAACCTCTGACCGAATGAGCTGAGAAAGAAATATAAATCTCGGCTTCTTTCATGACCCATTTAACCCACCTTGCGATGGAAGTTGAAGTGATAGGAGCATGAGGAGGAACAAAGGAAATAAGAAGCTGATTATCAGAAGTTTTCCTGAAATACAAGGTTCTTAATTCATAAGATTTCAAACATTCAATCACACAAAGAGAAAGTTCAGAAGGAAGGTAAGGATAAAAAATAGAAGTAAAAAGAGTCTTAGTTCTATGGGACAGAAAAAAGGTAACTCCCTCTGGAGAAAAACATTTAGAATTCCAATATAAGGCTTTAACATCAGAAACTCTTCTAAAAGAAATTAAACAGAGAAGAGTAGCGAGCTTAGACAAAAGTTGTTTTAGGGACAAGGAAACTTTATCAGGCCAAGATTTAAAAAGTGAAAAAAAAAATTTGATCCACATCCCAGAAAAATTCATGTTTAAGGACCGGAGGACGTTTTAATCTAACGGCCTTAAGCACCCTAAAAACCAAAGGGTGTTTACCAACAGAAAGATAATTAATTAATTTATGCCTGGCAGAAAGAGCCGAATGATGTACGTTGATGGTTCTATAAGCTAGACCTGAATCAAAAAGATGATACAGGTAATTAATTATATAATTTATATCTGAAGAAAAGGGATCCAAGTTTCTCCCCAAGCACCAGCTAGTCCATTTAGACCAGGCAGCAAAGTAGCATCTACGAGTACCTGGGGCCCAAGACTCTTGAATGAGTGACATAGCTCCAACCGAAAGGCCTCGGAGAGTCAAGGGTCCCCTGAGATCGTCCATGACACTAGGTGAAGAGAGCCTTGGAGAACCAGATTGTGACAAGTGCCTTCCAAATCTGTGAGTAGATGGGGAAGAAAAGAAGAAAAGGGAACAGAATTGGAAGATTGATGGACATCTCCAATAGGGAGGGATACCATGACTGAGTCGGCCAAAGAGGGTCGCAATTGTTAAGGATAGAAGATCCCTGCGAACAGTTAAAATTGTCCTCAGAATCATCGAAAATGGAGGAAATGCAAAAACTCCCTGGAGAGGCCACGGATGAAGAAAGGCATCTATGGCTGCAGCCTCTGGGTCTGGGTGCCAGCTGAAATAAGGAAGAATCTGAAAATTGATCCTGGATGCGAAAAGATCCAAACAAAAGGGACCCCTGAGAGATTGGAGAGAGAAAAAGGTTCCTGTCCAATTTCCAGTCACTGAAATCCGTCAAATGACGAGATCCCCAATCCGCCGCTGAATTCGATTGACCTGGAATGTATTCTGCTTTGACTGAAATATTTCTGTCCAAACAAAAATGAATAAAATATTTGGTGATATTGGACAGATCCCTGGATTTGGTGCCTCCCAAATGATTGAGATACTGCACCGCAGAAATATTGTCCATATGTAGGAGAATGGAGAAGAACATTTGGCAAAACTCTTGACTGCAAACAAGCCAGCCAATAATTCTAAATAATTTATATGAAAGCGTTTCTCTTCCAGAGTCCATTTGCCACCTGTAATGGCGTGACCACAATGAGCTCTCCAGCCTGAAAGACTGGCATTGGATTCTATGATGAAATCAGGAGTCTTGCCAAAAATGGCTCTCCCATTCCAGGCTTCTAAATGAGAAAGCTACCAGGATAGTTCTTCTTTGGCTTCCGAAGATAAAGGAATCAAATGAGAATAAGAAAAACCTTTCCTCAAATGAAGGATCTTCAATCTCTGAAGTTCTTGATAATGTAAAGGAGCAGGAAATATAGCCTGAATAGATGATAGTAAACCTCCTATTCTGGGTATAGTTCTGATAGGCTGCAGCCACGGATGAAGAAAGGCATCTATGGCTGCCGCCTCTGGGTCTGGGTGCCAGCTGAAATAAGGAAGAATCTGAAAATTGGTCCTGGATGCGAAAAGATCCAAACAAAAGGGACCCCTGATAGATTGGAGAGAGAAAAAGGTTCCTGTCCAATTTCCAGTCACTGAAATCAGTCAAATGACGAGATCCCCAATCCGCCGCTGAATTCGATTGACCTGGAATGTATTCTGCTTTGACTGAAATATTTCTGTCCAAACAAAAATGAATAAAATATTTGGTGATATTGGACAGATCCCTGGATTTGGTTCCTCCCAAATGATTGAGATACTGCACCGCAGAAATATTGTCCATATGTAGGAGAATGGAGAAGAACATTTGGCAAAACTCTTGACTGCAAACAAGCCAGCCAATAATTCTAGATAATTTATATGAAAGCGTTTCTCTTCCAGAGTCCATTTGCCACCTGTAATGGCGGGACCACAATGAGCTCTCCAGCCTGAAAGACTGGCATTGGATTCTATGATGAAATCGGGAGTCTTGCCAAAAATGGCTCTCCCATTCCAGGCTTCTAAATGAGAAAGCTACCAGGATAGTTCTTCTTTGGCTTCCGAAGATAAAGGAATCAAATGAGAATAAGAAAAACCTTTCCTCAAATGAAGGATCTTCAATCTCTGAAGTTCTTGATAATGTAAAGGAGCAGGAAATATAGCCTGAATAGATGATAGTAAACCTCCTATTCTGGGTATAGTTCTGATAGGAACTGAGTCTTTGGATAATGTTTTGGAAATTTCTTTCTTGATGTTCTTCACCTTGTCTGAAGGAAGACTTAAAGTGGAGAGAACTGTATCTATCTGAATAAGAAAATTAAGGATCTGGTAGGAGAAAGAATTGATTTCTGTTTGTTCACAATAAAACCTAAAGATTCTAATAAGAAAATTGTTAAAGAAAGATGACCCTGAAGATAGAGAAAATCCTGGTCCATAATTAAGATGTTGTCCAAATAAATTATCAGACAAACACCCCGAAGTTTCAACCAAGCCACCACTTGTTTGAGTAATTTGGGGCCAAGGGACAGACCGAAAGGAAGGCAGGTGACATTCCAAAATTGGTCCTCCCAACGGAAGTTTAAAAACTTCCAATGTACTTGGGTGATTGGCACAGTTAGGTAGGTGTCTGTGAGATCTAGATGAACCAACCAATCGTTTTCTCTTAAACATTCTCTCAGCAAGTGTATACCTTCCATTTTGAAATGATGGTATGCAACATAAGCATTTAGGGATTTTAAACTTATAACTGGTCTGAACTGATTGTTTTTCTTTTTGACCAGAAATAAGTTGCTTAAATAGATATTGTGAGGCTGAGGTACGGTGAGAATTGCTTTTTGGGAAAAAAAGGGTTGAAATTTCGTTTTGGGCCAGAATTTTGTCTTCTTGAGAGAAATGAATAGGTTGAGGAAGTTTTATTTGAACAGGTTAAGCGATTAATTCTATATGAATGCCTGACACTGCATGAAGAACCCAAGGGTCTGTGGTGATTGAAACCCAATTTTGAGCAAACAAGGCGATTCTGCCACCAATTCTCTCTGGGGAAGAAAGAACATGGAAAGGAAATAACGTATTTACCTGGAGCTTCTCTTGCTCTTTCTCTGCCTCTGAAACCATGCCTCTGAATTCCATGGACATCCTCTTGATGGGAAAAAGAAAGAGGCTGAGGGTTCTTGGAAGTTTCTTTGGTACTGAGATTGATATTGGGAAGGATAATGGGACTGATGGGATTGGAAATCATGAGACCTGGATAAGAATGGTTGACAGCTGGGAAAGCGGCCTCTGTCTGTCAGAGAAATTCTGGTTGGGGTAAAAAAAAGTCTTGACAGAAGCCTTGACTTTGTTTAAATTAGAAAATGTGTTAACATATTGGTTCAAATATTTTAAATAAGAATCGCCAAACAAAAGACCATTTTCATCTGAGGCAATATCATTAGAGGCAAAATCAGATATTTTGGGGTCAATTTTGAGCAAAATGTTCGCGATGTCTATCAAGGGACATAGCAGTGTTAATGTTACCCACAAAACAGTCTTTGAATCCATTCACGTACAATATAAGGCTCCAAAGGGGAATTTTCCACAACTCCTTGTTCTGAAAGCTCAAATAACTTAGTTATAGGACCCACAGTATCAAGTAACTTGTCCTGACAGATCTTCCACGATCTGTCAATATCCTTCTTTAGCTTATAACCTGGGGCACCAATGAATTTTAGAATTTTGGGGTCAACCTCCGGCGTAATGGAAGCATTTTTGAGAAGTAAGGGGTGAGGACACTCCGCCCTCATTTTATTACGGGTTTGCTTTTTTAAAGGTTTTCGTAGTCAAAAACCTATACATTTTGCCACATCAATAGATGGACACCATTCAGCAGAACGAGGATGATGTAATTTATCTGGGTTAAATCTGGGGTTACCTAAGCAGTCAGTAAACTCCATTTCTTCCTCATTAAAAATTTTAATTTTTTAGACATTTTCTTATGCTTTTTAGCTGCTGGGGAATAATTTGAACCATCAGAATCATTATAAAGAGAATCTGAATTAATATCGGTATAATCTTCCTCATCTGAACTATTAGAATTTGAGGAAGAATTTTTTTCCAAAGATTTAATTTTAGATTTTGATTTTGAAATTATGCTAGAATCTTCCATTTGGGTACACTTGGGATGCAGGGTTCTTTTAACAGTGGTTTTTGCTCCTTTGCTGTGAGGAATAGATGTGTCAGTAAGCAACTGGCGAGACTTTGAAATATGTTTTATACTTGCTTTAACAGCAATAGATGGATTTTTCCTTTTTAAGGATTTTTTAGTGTCTTTAATACCAATCAATGAGGTCATTTTATTAAATAGATTATTCATAGAAGAATCAATCATAGATTGCACAGTGTGTGCAGTTAGTGAAGCAGTACATTCAAAAGGTTCAGATATTGTATAAGTATTTTTAAAAACTAAAACACCACACAAAAGTATTAAGGCAGAGTTAGACCAACATTTTTTCTGACAGGAAAATAAAATCTTTTTTAAAACCAAAGTAATTTTAAACTATGGCCACAAGATGGCAACAGAGCCTATAAAAGATTAACAAGGAGTTAGAAAATATATCGATATGGCAGCTGACAATATTTAACACTGACTGAGTGAGTTAGCAACAAAATAGCAATTTCTTGCCGGAGCTGAAGTGATGCATGTCACAGATACCTCAGCAATGTAGGAGGGCGGGAAAAATACATGAGGAACGGCCCACAAAACGGTGGCAGATTGCACGTGCGCAGGAGAAAATGAAGAGGTTAACACGCAGCAGAAGAAACGGCTAACAGATTGAAAAAATAGCCAAAAGGAGAGAGAAAAGTAATGCGGAAAAGAACAGAAAAAGGGAAGAGGGGGAGGACCGCATAAATGGACCGCAAGTAAAAGGAGACAATAGGATAAACGAAACAGTGAAAAATAATGAACAAAAAATAATAATAAATAAGTAAATAACAGACAGTAACCAAGAAAGGGAAAATAAAATGATAATATATACAACGTTAGAATACAATAAGACACAATAAACTACTAAATATATTTTAGAGAACAAATTTTCGTGACTTATCTCAGCAATGAGCAGCAAAAGAAAGAGTCAGTTTATGGTCACTACTCCTACTCTGATTGGTCACTTTTTTCTTGGAGTTATAAGTTAGCTCACATCTTAGCTACTTATTGTTATTCTTTATTTTCTGTTCTGTTTTAATATCATTGTATTGGTAATACTTTTTATTCTTTAAAGTGCTGCATCTGAATAGTAAACGAAAGTAATGCAAAACAGAAGTCTCTGGTCTTGTAATAAAATTCATTTATACTCATTTACCTCTCCGGACCTCCGCTCCGCACCACCTTCGCTGTGGATGAAGATGATGGACCCGCCTGTAAGAAGACCTTCTCTGCTGGACTTCTGAAACTGTGAGTACCTATTTGGGGCTTTAGTGTTAGTTTTTTTTAATGTATTTTTTTTAGATTAGGGTTTATTTGGCAGTTTGCAAAAGAGCTGAATGCCCTTTGAAGGGTAGTGAAAAAGAGCTGAATGCCCTTTTAAGGGCAATGTCCATACAAATGCCCATTAGGGGCAATGGGTAGTTTAGGTTTATTAGTGTTAGTTTTTTTTATTTTGGGGGGGTTTTTTACTGTTACGGGGGACTTTGTTTATTTTTAAATGTAAAAGAGATGATTTCTTTAGGGCAATGCCCTACAAAAAGCCCTTTTAAGTACTATTGGTAGTTTATTTTGGATAGTGTTGTTTATTATTTTTTTGGAATGTAAGCCTTTCTTATTTTCTGTAATTTTAGATTAATGTAATGTCATTTTTTAAAATGTTTATTTTAATTGTAATGTAGTATTTTTTTATGTAATTAAGGGGTTAATATAGGGGGTGTTAGGTTAGGAGGCTTAGTCATTAAATTAGTTTTTTGCGTTTTGGGAGTTGGCGGTTTAGGAGTTAATAGGTCAATTAGGTTTAATGCATTGTGGGGGGGTTGGTGGATTAGGGGTTAATAGATGTATTAGGTAGTTTGCGATGTTGTGGTTGGCAGATTTAGGGGTTAATAATTTTAATGGGTATTTTTTTTGTTTTCTTAATATTTCGTGTGGCCGGTAAGTTTATTTTTTTCTTAATAGTTCGTATGGGCGGTTATTTTTAAAATACTTATTGCGGCCGGTTATTGTTTTTTTTTATTACTTATTGCGGACGGTTAGTTTTTTTTTTATTACTTATTGCTGTCGTTAATTTTTTTTTTTTTGTAATGCTCCGTTTGCCTTCGCTACATCCCGGTGCATTCTTTTGGCTGTGCACACAGCCAACATTCTTTTGGCTGCCTCGCACTGCCAACATTCCTTTGAGGATGTGTGCGCAATTGGCCACACTGATGGATGCGTTACAAACGTGATTATAGTATAGATATATATATAACACACAGAGAAAACCCAGCACTCACTTACAAGCTCTCAGCTAAGATTTAAAAGCAAAAATGGAAAGGTTAGTCACCGCATCTGGCCAAATGGGACAAGCTCAGGTACCACGTCAAGGTCCTCTCCAATACCTGAGACCCTAAAACAGCCACACAATGCAAGCTTTCAAATCCAAACAAACTGAAAACAAGGGAAGGGTGCACAGGAATATGTAACCACCCTAGACATATACAAAACACGGAAGGGAACTGCACTCTCATACCGGACCGGGTACACATCCCATGACCCTGCAAAATGCTCAGCCCTGGGTGCCACTGGCACTCACAGGAAGCTGTGCTGTCCCCAGAGCCACAAGCAGTTAACCCCAGACAGGTCTGGGTGCAAGAACCATAGGGAAAATTACAAAACAAATTAATACAACACACAGAGAAAACCCAGCACTCACTTACAAGCTCTCAGCTAAGATTTAAAAGCAAAAATGGAAAGGTTAGTCACCGCATCTGGCCAAATGGGACAAGCTCAGGTACCACGTCAAGGTCCTCTCCAATACCTGAGACCCTAAAACAGCCACACAATGCAAGCTTTCAAATCCAAACAAACTGAAAACAAGGGAAGGGTGCACAGGAATATGTATATATATATATATATATATATATATATATATATATATATATATATATTTATATAGCACACAGAGAAAGTCCAGCACTCGCTTACAAGCTCTCAGCTTGTTCCCAGTTTGTTTGATGAGAGCTTGCATTTGTATGGCAGTATTAGGGACCCTGGTTTTGGAAGAGACCTTGATGTGGTACCTGGGCTTGTCCCAGTTGGCCAGATGCAGTAACTAACTCTTCCACGGCTAGATTACGAGTTGTGCGTTAGGGTAAAAAAGCAGCGTTAAGAGGCCCTAATGCTGCTTTTTCCCTACCGCTGGTATTACTTGAAGGTCTTGAAGGTTTAGGGTGACCGCACACTTCTTTGACCTTACCGCAAAACAACTTACGTAAACTTCGTAAAGTCTTTTTTCTATGGGACTTCCATAGCGCTGATATTACGAGTCTGTCCTGGGAGGCCAAAAAGTGAGCGGTATACCCTACCCTGTCAAGAGTCCTAACGCATTTAAAAGTCAGTAGTTTTGAGTTTTATGGTGCAATGCCGTAACATAAAACTCATAACTTAAGTATTAACCCCTAAACCGAGGCCCTCCCGCATCGCAAACACTAAAATAAAATTATTAACCACTAATCTGCCACTCCGGACACCGCCGCCACCTACATTATATGTATTAACCCCTAATCTGTTGCCCCCAACATCGCCGACACCTACATACTATTTTTTAACCCCTAATCTGCCTCTCCGGACACCGCCGCCACCTACATTATATTTATTAACCCCTAATCTGCTGCCCCCTACATCGCCTACACATACATACTATTTATTAACCCCTAATCTGCCGCCCCCAATGTCGCCGCCACTATATTAAAGTTATTAACCCCTAAACCTAAGTCTAACCCTAACCCTAACACCCCCTAACTTAAATATAATTACAATAAGTATAGTCACTTGGTCTGATGAAGGGGTGATTGATCCCCGAAACGATACCTGTTTGACGTGCCATTAAAGCACTTATTTTGCACACATCCAGAGAGTGCATGCCTTTTTCTAGCTTTATGATTACATTTGCCTGCACCCTGGTAGCTGACTTTTAGGTGAGAGTGCTGTCTATATTGGAATTATAGAATATAAAATAGAATGCAAGCTCAATCTGATTGGCTGATTGGATCAGCCAATCCGATTGAACTTGAATCTGATTGGCTGATTCAATTAGCCAATCAGATTTTTCCTACCTTAATTCCGATTGGCTGATAGAATCCTATCAGCCAATCGGAATTCGAGGGACGCCATTTTGGAAAACGTCACTTAAAGGAACCTTCATTCGTCGGGAGTCGCCGGAAGAAGAGGATGGATCCGCGTCGGCTGCTTCAAGATGGACCCGCTCCGCGCCGGATGGATGAAGATAGAAGACGCCGCCTGGATGAACATGTCTACCGGTCCGGATGTCCTCTTCTTGCCGGATAGGATGAAGACTTCTGAGCCTCTTCTGGACCTCTTCTTGCCGGATAGGATGAAGACTTCGGACCCTCTTCTGGACGGATCGGTGATACCCGGCATGGTGAAGATAAGGTAGGGAGATCTTCAGGGGCTTAGTGTTAGGTTTTTTAAGGGGGGTTTGGTTTAGATTAGGGGTATGTGGGTGGTGGGTTGTAATGTTGGGGGGGTATTGTATGTTTTTTTAAATGCAAAAGAGCTGATGACTTTGGGGCATGCACCGCAAAAGGCCCTTTTAAGGGCTGGTAAGGTAAAAGAGCTGTTAACTTTTTATTTTAGAATAGGGTAGGGCATTTTTTTATTTTGGGGGGCTTTGTTATTTTTTTAGGGGGCTTAGAGTAGGTGTAATTAGTTTAAAATTCTTGTAATCTTTTTTTATTTTTTGTAATTTAGTGTTTGTTTTTTTGTAATTTAGTTTAGTTGATTTAATTGTAGATAATTGTAGGTAGTTTAATTTAGTTAATTAATTTATTGATAGTGTAGTGTTAGGTTTAATTGTAATTTAGGTTAGGATTTATTTTACAGGTAATTTTGTAATTATTTTAACTAGGTAGCTATTAAATAGTTAATAACTATTTAATAGCTATTGTACCTAGTTAAAATAAATACAAAGTTGCCTGTAAAATAAATATAAATCCTAAAATAGCTACAATATAATTATTCGTTATATTGTAGCCATATTAGGGTTTATTTTATAGGTAAGTATTTAGCTTTAAAATAAGATTTATTTTATTTTGTTAGATTTAAATTATATTTAACTTAGGGGGGTGTTAGGGTTAGGGTTAGACTTAGCTTTAGGGGTTAATAAATTTATTAGAGTAGCGGCGAGGTCCGGTCGGCAGATAAGGGGTTAATAAGTGTAGGTAAGGTAGCAGCGACTTTGGGGGGGGCAGATTAGGGGTTAATAAATATAATATAGGGGTCTGCGATGTTGGGGGCAGCAGATTAGGGGTACATAGCTATAATGTAGGTTGCGGCAGTGTACGGAGCAGCAGATTAGGGGTTAATAATAAAATGCAGGGGTCAGCGATAGCGGGGGCGGCAGATTAGGGGTTAATAAGTGTAAGGTTAGGGGTGTTTAGACTCGGGGTACATGTTAGGGTGTTAGGTGCAGACTTAGGAAGTGTTTCCCCATAGGAAACAATGGTGCTGCGTTAGGAGCTGAATGCTGCTTTTTTGTAGGTGTTAGGTTTTTATTCAGCTCAAAATGCCCCATTGTTTCCTATGGGGATATTGTGCACGAGCACGTTTTTGAAGCTGGCCGCTTCCGTAAGCAACGCTGGTATTGAGAGTTGAAGTGGCGGTAAATTATGCTCTACGCTCCCTTTTTGGAGCCTAACGCAGCCCTTCAGAGAACTCTAAATACCAGCGTTGTTTAAAAGGTGCGGGGGGGGGAAAACATGCGTAGCTAATGCACCCCTTTGGCCGCAAAACTCTAAATCTAGCAGTATGTCTAGATGGTAGCATATGTTGCTCCAAAATGTATACATATCATTCTGCATTAATGGTGCCCTCACAGATGTGCAAGTTACCCATGCCATGGGCACTGACTCACCCCCATACCATGACAGGAGCTGGCTTTTGGACCTTATACTGATAACAGCTTGGATGGTCATTTTCCTCTTTAGCCCGGATTATACAACATCAGTTTTTTTCCATAAACCTATTTGAAATGTTGACTCATCAGACTACAAAACTCTATTCAACTGTGCTACTGTCCATCTCAGATGAGACCGAGTCCAGAGAAGTCGGCTGCACTTCTGGGCAGTGTTGATATATGGCTTCTGCTTTGCATAGGAAAGCCTTAACTTGCATCTGTGGATGCAGTGGCGAATGGTGTTGACTTACAAAGGTTTACCAAAGCATTTCTGAGCCCATGTCAGGATATCCATTATAGACTCATGACGGTTTTGGAGACAGGGACGTCTGAGGGATCGGAGATCAAGCACATTCAGAAGAGGTTTTCGGCCGAGCACCGAGATTTGACCGGATTCCTTGAATCTTTTAATTATATTGTGCATTGTAGAAGATGGAATGCCCAAAATCCTAATAATTTGTCTTTGGGGAATGTTGTTCTCAAAGTGTTGGTTATGCAAAACCAGGGAATGGGTAATAAAGGGATTACCTATTGTTTAAAACAATTCAATTCTGGTGTAGACTGTCCCTTTAAGTTATTAAAACATTTACAACTCAACAACTTCAGAAACATGCTTAAAACACTGTGGCCTAATTTTTTGTTGGTGTTGTAGATTGGGTAAACTGTTGGTAACATAAAATATGTCCTAAAGTTGCCACCTGCGCCATGTTTTCCTGGTCATTTATGCTGCAGGGAGGAACATGAATTTTGCCTCTAGAGAACACCCTTCATGTTCCTCCATGCAGCATGTGTAACTTATACCTGAGCAGGAAAACATGGCTTGGGTTGCATGTTTCCATAGACTTAAATGGAGATCCATTTTGTTGCTACTAGTTTACAATAGCAATGGAAACTAGGCCAGGAAAAGTGTAAAATATTTGCTTGTGTTTTTGTTTTGTTTTTAGAAAATTTGTCTCATTGGATAGAATAAAAGGGATCTCAGAAACCTTACAGACGGAACGAGGGCCAGATTATTGTAGTGATAGGGATTTCACCTAACTCTTGGCCATGAATGTAGAATTCAAAAACACTCTACTGCCCCATGAACCATCTAATCTCTTGGTCTCGCTATTTCAAAGCTGACAAGATTCTCTAATTTTATTTTTCTTTCATTATTCTTTTACTATTCGAAGTTGTTTTGTGTATGTTTGTATGGACTGTTTTATTGAGGGTATATTTTTCCTTTTTTCATTTTTTCATTTTTGAAAAGTTTTGAAGGAGTTTGTTGCAACCCTTTTTACTACCCCTTCTACCCCTGTGATTAGAGTTGATAGCAATCCATAAATGGCAAGGCAAAGTAGTACTCAAGAAATCATTATGGTCCCATCCAGGGCCAGTCTTACAAATCACAGATACAGCAGCTAGCCGGATAATGTTCTAGGAGTGAAATAGGCAAAGGGATCTCATATCTTCTCCAATATATCAGCTTGACTTGAAATTTATTTTGCCTTAAAGTTGATGAAAATATGTTGTCAGTTTCAAAATTGCTTTGGATTTTGTCCCAATCAGATGCTTAAAGGGACGTGAAACCCAAATGTGTTCTTTCATGATTCAGGTAGAGCAAGTGATTTTAAACAACTTTCCATTTTACTTTTGTTTTCTAATTTGCTTCATTCTCTTGGTATGGTTTGTTGAAAATAATACATAGGTTATCGTAGGAGCTGGAGCTAGCTGCTAATTTGTGACTGTTCATATATGCTTGTTGTCATTGGCTTACAGATGTGTTCAGCTAGCTCCCAGTAGTGCATTGCTGGTCCTTCAATAAAATATACCGAGAAAATGATGCAAAATTGATAATAGAAGTTCATTACAAAGTTGTTTAAAATTGTATGCTCTATCTGAATCCTGAAAGAAAAAATTGGGGTTTAATATCCCTTTAATGCAATGAAAATATTTTTTTATATAATTAATTTTAAATTACATTTCCATAGATGACCAAATGGATCAAATCTACCAACCCCTTTCAGAAAGCATAATACAGTACCATGACTACATACACTATATGGCCAAAAGTATGTGGACAACTCTACACATTATTGACTTGAGGTGTTTCAGCCACAACCATTGCTAACAGATGCATAAAATACTGCACATAGCCAGGAAATCTCCATAGAAACATATTAGAAGTACAATGGGTCATAGTGAAGTGCTCAATGACTGTCATCTGATCCCAAGTCAGTTTGTGAAATTACTGTCTTACTAGATCTGCACCAGTTAACTGTAAGTGCGATTATTGTAAAGTGACTAGGAGCAGCAACAGCCCATCCACGAAGTGGTAGACCAAACAAAAATGCTGACCAGTAGAATCTGGTGGAAAATCAGCACAAAATTGTGTTGGAAAATCTTTTCAGAAGAGTCACAGCTGTTATTGACGCAAGGGGTGAGGGCAACTCCATATTATGGTTTTGGAATAAAATAGGATGTCCAACAATCTCATATAGGTGTAATAGTTATGTGTTACATACTTTTGGCTACATAGTGTATATGGGACATGTTTGCTGAATATTTTAAATGTGTGGATAGAGCATTTAATGTCCTCATTTGCTATGAGAAACTGTACAGATGTTTTGAAAAATGACAGGATGTAATGGTCTCATCCTCCTCCTACAGAATGATCTATTTCTGGATGGTAAATTGCATGATCACTTTATCCCAATCCTCAAAGATAAATCAAGGAGGAACATGCTTAGCATCAGAGGTATACCTTAATGTGACATTACAGATATGATTCTACCATACATTAGAACATTTGTTCCTTAAAGGGACATGAAACCCAATTTTTTTCTTTCATGATTTAGAAAGAGCACACATTTATAAACAACTTTCTAATTTACTTCTATTATCTATTTTGCTTCATTCTCTTGATATTCTTTGCTGAAAAGCATATCTAGATATGCTTAGTAGCTGCTGATTGGTAGCTGCACATAGATGCCTCCTGTGATTGGTTCACTGTGTGTAATGCTATTTCTTCATTAAAGTATATCTAAAGAATAAAGCAAATTAGGTAACAGAAGTAAATTGGAATGTTGTTTAAAATTATATTCTCTACCTTAATCATGAAAGACAATGTTTGGGTATAGTGTCCCTTTAATGGTGAAGAAAGCTTGATTCCGTTTTTTTTTTGGATTCTGAAACATAGAAGGTACTGCAAATAAAACAGGATATTTGAAACCATAAAATTAAAAGCTCCCATTCTAATTAATCAAAATTCCTATGTGAACACATATGGCACCTCAGGTGATCTGATTTTTTCTTAGTAATTGTAATGCATTAGAATAGCCACTGGGGCCAATTTATTATAGTGTGAGTGGGCATGATACAAAGTAGCGTATCGTGTCCGCTGCACATCGATAAATGCAGACAGCATATGCTCTCGGCATTTATCATTGCACCAGCAGTTCTTGTGAACCGCTGGTTCAATACCGCCCCCCGCAGATTTGCGACCAATCGCCCTCTAGCAGGGGGTGTCAATCAACCCGATCGCATTCGATTGGGATGACTTCTGTCCGCCATCTCTTTAGACCGCTGCGTCATAACTTCTTTTTCAGGCTCGCCGGAAACACGTATGTCCCACTGTCTAAATTAGTAAAAGTTATTTAACTAATAGAGAATATAACAGGAAAGTCTAGTTTGCACACCCACAAATAAATTATTAAATAAGAGAAACAGATGAATTGCCAGTTTTTCTTGACATTTTTGCAAGACAAAAATAAAACAGGACAGTTAATTGTCTTAGTATTGATTATGACTACTTAAAAACAACAACTTCTGAAACAATTTGCATAGCGACTAGACTCTGTTTCAGTTGCAAAACATCTGTCAAGTGAGAGCTGTTTCTGTTTTCATTTTACAATATTAAAAATATACATAGTAGATATGATATTATTATTATTTCATGCATTTTAGAAAAAATTATGTTTTTGTTTTTATCACACTTAAAGTTGTATAGAATCATTGTCAAGATGCTGCTGAAATTTATATTATACTCTAGTGCTTAACCAGTGTTGCTTAGTAACCTGTGACCTTAAAAGATCTATCTTTTAAGCTTGAAAAGCCAGGCTATATTAACAGTATATTCTGAACTCTGTTGTGAAACCGGAAATGTGTCTAATTATAGCAAAAACAAATGTTCTCATTGCAACAGTATTCAGCGTTATAATCAATACCTACTATGCCTCAAACCCATCTGCTTTTCACATGTTTTTACTGGGCGTAATTTGCAGATTCTGAAGTAGAAAGGGTGTGACTATTTGGCAGTCACAGATGCAACATTGCTATAATCAACATGTATGTGGGCTGATGGGCTTCATTTAGTTTAATAAGTAAACATTTTTATCACATTATATCTTTAGAATTAATGTTTACAAGACACCTGTTGCCTGATACATTTTTTTTTAAATGTAAAAAAAAACCAACACATTTTCATAATATATACATACAAATTTTCTTAATATATACATGCTGATATATAATGTATATCAGCAATTAAACCTAATACCAATGAAAATAAAAAAGCCCCCCCAAAATAAAAACACCCCCTAATCTAATGCTAATCTACCCATTGCCCTGAAAAGGGTATTTGTATATGCATTGCCCTTAAAAAGGGCATTCAGCTCTTTTTCACTGAACTTAAAGGGATAGTAAACCTCAAAATTTTATTTTATGATTCAGATAGAACATACAATTTTAAACAACTTTCCAATTTAATTCTATTATCAAATTTTCTTCATTCTCTTGTTATCCATTGCTGAAGGGACAGCATTGCACTAATGACAGGAAGCTGAAAATATCTATTTAGCCAATCACAAGAGACAAATGTGTGCAGGCACCAATTAGCAGCAGCTCCCACTAGTGTATGATATGTGCGTATTCATTTTTTAACAAGGGATACTAAGAGAACGAAGCACATTTGAAAATAAAAGTGTATTTAAAAGTGTCTTAAAATGACAAGCTCTATCTGAATCATGCAAGTTTAATTTTGACTTTCCTATCCCTTTAAAAGGGCATTTAGCTTTTTCAAAGTGCCTAAAAAAAACTAATAAAAAAATAAAAAAACAAACAAATATTTAAAAAAACAAAACCTAACACTAAAGCCCCAAATAGGTACTCACGGTTTCAGAAGTCTGGCGGAGAAGGTCTTCTTCCAGGCGGGTCCATCATCTTCATCCACAGCGAAGGTGGCATGGAGCGGTCTTCCTAGATGTGGCGATCCTCGGCAGCGGTCCTCAGTGACACGGAGGCTCCTCTTCATCCGATGTACTTGTTATACTGAATATTGAATGCAAGTTAATGCAATCAATTTGGGGTACTTAACATTCCTATTGGCTGATTTTCTCAAAACAGCCAATAGGATTAAAGTTACTAAAATCCTATTGGCCATTCAAATCAGCCAATAAGATTTCAGTAGCTCTCATCCTATTAGCTGATTTTGAAAATTTCAGCCAATAGGAATTCAAGGTACCCCAATTAATATGGGGTACCTTGAATTCTTATTTCAGTGTGCGGCGGAGGATCGCATGAAGAGGAACCTCCATGCCTTCACTGAGGATCGCCGCTGCCGAGGTGCGCCACCACCCTCGATGACTGCCACAGAGGATTGCCACATCTGTGAAGACCGGTCCGGAACTCCGCTCCGTGCTGCCTTCGCTGTGGATAAAGATGATGGACCCATCTGGCAGAAGACCTTCTCCGCCAGACTTCAGGAACCGTGAGTACCTATTTGGGGCTTTAGTGTTAGTTTTTTTTTTTTTTTTTAAACTTATGGCTAGATTACGAGTCTGGCGTTAGCTTTAAAAAGCAGCATTAAGGGGTCCTAACGCTGCTTTTTAACACCCGCTGGTATTACGAGTCTGGCAGGTACAGGTGTACCCCTCACTTTTCTTCTGCGACATTTCCATACCGCAAATCCCCTTACATCAATTGCGTATCCTATCTTTTTAATGGGATTTGCCTAACGCTGGTATTACAAGTCTTGGAAGAAGTAAGCGGTACAGCCTCTACCTCCAAGACTCCTACCGCATATAAAAGTCAGTAGTTAAGAGTTTTATTGGCTAACCCCGGAACATAAAGCTCTTAACTACAGTGTACAAAGTACACTAACACTCATAAACTACCTATGAACCCCTAAACCGAGGCCCCCCCCACATTACAAACACTAAAATAAAATGTTTTAACCCCTAATCTGCAGACCGGACACCGCCGCCACCTACATTATACCTATGAACCCCTAATCTGCTGCCCCTAACATCGCAGACACCTACATTATAGTTATTAACCCCTAATCTGCCCCCCCCAACGTCGCCGCCACCTAACTACACTTATTAACCCCTAATCTGCTGACTGGACATTGCCGCCACTATAATAAATGTATTAACCCCTAAACCGCCGCACTCCCGCCTCGCAAACACTAAAATACATTTTATTAACCCCTAATCTGCCGTCCCTAACATCGTGCCACCTACCTACAATTATTAACCCCTAATCTGCCGCCCCCAACGTCGCCGCTACTATAATAAAGTTATTAACCCCTAAACCTAAGTCTAACCCTAACACCCCCCTAAATTAAATATAATTTAAATAAATCTAAATAAAATTACTATAATTAAATAAATTATTCCTATTTAAAAAAATACTTACCTATAAAATAAACGCTATTTTAGGATTTATATTTATTTTACAGGCAACTTTGTATTTATTTTAACTAGGTACAATAACTATTAAATAGTTAATAACTATTTAATAGCTACCTGGTTAAAACAATTACAAAATTACCTGTAAAATAAATCCTAACCTAAGTTACAAATACACTACACTATCAATAAATTAATTAAATAAATTAACTACAATTATCTAAAATCAAATACAATTAAATAAACTAAACTATAGTACAAAAACAAACAAACACTAAATTACAAAAAATAAAAAAATATTACAAGAAGTTTAATCTAATTACATCTAATCTAATCCCCCTAATAAAATGAAAAAGCCCTCCAAAATAAAAAAATTCTCTATCCTAAACTAAATTACAAAAGTAATCAGCTCTTTTACCTGTAAAAAAAGAAATACAATACCCCCCCAACATTACAACCCACCACCCACACACCCCTACTCTAAAACCCACCCGATCCCCCCTTAAAAAAACCTAACACTACCCCATTGAAGATCACCCTACCTTGAGCCGTGTTCACCCAGCCGGGCACCGATGTGGCAGAAGAGGACATCCGGACTGGCAGAAGTCTTCATCCTATCCGGGCAGAAGAGGACATCCGGACCGGCAGACCTCTTCATCCAGGCGGCATCTTCTATCTTAATCCTTCCGGGGCGAAGTGGAGCGATCTTCTATCCAGCCGATGCGGAGCCATCCTCTTCTTCCGATGTTCTAACAAAGAATGACGGTTCCTTTAAATGACGTCATCCAAGATGGCATCCCTCGAATTCCGATTAGCTGATAGGATTCCATCAGCCAATCGGAATTAAGGTAGGAAAAATCAGATTGGTTGATTTAATCAGCCAATCGGATTGAAGTTCAATCCGATTGGCTGTTTGGATCAGCCAATAGAATGCCAGGTCAATTATATTGGCTTAGATGGACAACTGTAAAAAACAGAAACAGAGGCGCCACATGTGTAGATCAATGGATACCACAAACACCAAACTGGACAAGATACAGGGTACTCACAAACATGAAGGCTCTCTCGTGTGCCTATTAGAGGCAGGCTGGTATTCTAAACAGCAAACCAGCTGGCTGTGTGAACGAATCCCCGTCGTGGTGTCCTGAAGCAGTGGATATCCTGAAAGGCAGCCCTTGCCTAGATCGTTTCCTATAGGTTGGAACAGGGGAGAAAGGCTCCAATTCCTTCTGGACAGAATCTATCTCCACTCCCACCTCATCTACTAGCTGTTGCTCAGCCAGTTCAGTCCTCCAATGCTCTCTCTCTCTCATCAGTTGCTTCCAGGAGGTGAGGAAGATAAAAAGTGTGCATGGGAGGGTGCTTATTTTGGGACTGTACATTTGCACCGCCTATACTGGACACCATCCAGTGCAACGTGTGTATATACACATATATACAATTTTTTTATATTAATCATAATAACTCTTTTAATTAAGTTTGCATTTTATTTTAATAATTTATTTATTAATGCTGTATTTTAGTTTTGCTCTTACCATAACTTTTTATGGGTTTTTTATAAATATTTACACTAGGGTCACCCACACCATCTGTTAAATAAGCGCCTCCTATAGGTTATCTGTGACACACTGTCACAGAGTTTCCAGTTCTCAGTAGTCAATTCTATTGGCTGATCCAATCAGCCAATCGGATTGAACTTCAATCCGATTGGCTGATTAAATTAACTAATCAGATTTTTCCTACCTTAATTCCGATTGGCTGATAGAATCCTATCAGCCAATCGGAATTCGAGGGAAGCCATCTTGGATGACGTCATTTAAAGGAACCGTCATTCTTTGTTAGGACATCGGAAGAAGAGGATGGCTCCGCGTCAGGTGGATAGAAGATGGCTCCTCTCCACTCCGGAAGGATGAAGATAGAAGATGCCGCCTGGATGAAGATTTCTGCTGGTCCAGATGTCCTCCTCTGCCCCGAAAGGATGAAGACTTCTGCCGGTCTGGATGTCCTCTTCTGCCCATCGGTGACCGGCTGGGTGAACACGGCTCAAGGTAGGGTGATCTTCAATGGGGTAGTGTTAGGTTTTTTTAAGGGGGGATCGGGTGGGTTTTAGAGTAGGGGTGCATGGGTGGTGGGTTGTAATGTTGGGGGCGGTATTGTATTTCTTTTATTTACAGGTAAAAGAGCTGATTACTTTGGGGCAATGCCCCGCAAAAAGCCCTTTTAAGGGCTGGTAAAAGAGCTGATTACTTTGTAATTTAGTTTAGGATAGGGAATTTTATTATTTTGGGGGGCTTTTTTATTTTATTAGGGGGATTATGTTAGGTGTAATTAGATAAACATTTTTGTAATATTTTTTTATTTTTTGTAATTTAGTGTTTGTTTTTTTTGTACTATAGTTTAGTTTATTTAATTGTATTTGATTTTAGATAATTGTAGTTAATTTATTTTATTAATTTATTGATAGTGTAGTGTTAGGTGTTTTTGTAACTTAGGTTAGGATTTACATAACAGGTAATTTTGTAATTATTTTAACTAGGTAGCTATTAAATAGTTATTAACTATTTAATAGTTTTTGTACCTAGTTAAAATAAATACAAAGTTGCCTGTAAAATAAATATAAATCCTAAAATAGCTACAATGCAACTATTAGTTATATTGTAGCTATCTTAGGGTTTATTTTATAGGTAAGTATTTATTTTTAAATAGGAATAATTTATTTAATTATAGTAATTTTATTTAAATGTATTAAAAATAGATTTAAGTTAGGGGGGTGTTAGGGTTAGACTTAGGTTTAGGGGTTAATACATTTAATATAGTAGCAGCGACGTTGGGGGCGGCAGATTAGGGGTTAATAATTGTAGGTAGGTGGCGGCGATGTTAGGGATGGAAGATTAGGGGTTAATAAAATTTATTATAGTGTTTGCGAGGCGGGAGTGCGGCGGTTTAGGGGTTAATACATTTATTATAGTGGCGGCGATGTCCGGTCGGCAGATTAGGGGTTAATAAGTGTAGGTAGGTGGCGGCGACATTGGGGGGGCAGATTAGGGGTTAATAACTATAATGTAGGTGTCGGCAATGTTAGGGACAGCAGATTAGGGGTTCATAGGGATAATGTAGGTGGCAGCGGTGTCCGGAGCAGCAGATTAGGGGTTAATAATATTATGCAGGTGGCGACAATGTTGGGGGTGAAAGATTAGGGGTTAATAAGTGTAAGGTTAGGGGTGTTTAGACTCAGGGTTCATGTTAGGGTGTTAGGTGTAGACTTAGAAAGTATTTCCCCATAGGAATCAATGGGGCTGCGTTAGAAGCTGAACGCTGCTTTTTTGCAGGTGTTAGGTTTTTTTTCAGCCAGCTCACCCCCATTGTTTCCTATGGGGAAATTGTGCACAATCACGTTTTGCCAGCTTACCGCTACCATAAACAATTCTGGTATTACAGGGAGAAGTGGCGCTAACGTTGCTCATTGCTCACTTTTCTGAGGCTAAAGCAGCCATTCAGAAAACTTATAATACCAGCATTGTTTAAAGTGAGCGCTGGGGCACTTGGGCACTTTGAAAAAGAGCTGCATATCGTTTTAAGGGCAGTGAAAAAGAGCTAAATGCCCTTCTAAGGGTAATGCCCATTCAAATGCCCTTTTCAGGGCAATGGGGAGTTTATTTTTTTTGTGTTAGGTTTTTTATTTTGGGGGTTTGGTGGGTGGGGGGTTTCACTGTTAGGGGGGACTTTGTTTATTTTTAATGTAAAAGAGCTGTTTAACTTAGGGCAATGCCCTACAAAAAGCCATTTAAAGGGCTATTGGTAATTTAGCATTAGATTAGGGGGTGTTTTTATTTTGGGGGGGCTTTTTTATTTTCATAGGGATTAGGTTTAATTTGTTTATTTTTTTGTAATGTTAGACTTTTTTATTTTTTGTTATTAGATTAATCTAATGTAATTTTTTTTGTATTTTTTATTGTAATGTAATTTAATTATTGTAATTAATTACAATACAATTAATAATTAAATTAATTATTAATTTAATCATTGTAATTAAGGGGTTAATTTAGGGTTATAGGGTTTATTCATTAAATTAGTTTTTTGCGTTGTGGGGGTTGGCGATGTAGGAGGTAATAGGTAAATTTGCTTTAATGCGTTATGGGGGTTGGCACTTTAGGGGTTAATTGATGTATTAGGTAGTTTGTGATGTTGGGGTTTGTGGATTTAGGGGTTAATAATTTTATTAGGCAGTTGTTGTTTTTTCCGTAATACTTCATGCGGGTAGTTAGTTTATTTTTTTCTTAATACTTCGTACGGGCGGTTAGTTTTTATTTTTAAATACTTATTGCGGGTGCTTAGGTTTTTTTAAAATAATTATTGCAGGCTGTAATTTTTTTTTTAATACTTATTGCGTGTGGTTAGGTGTTTTTTTCATACGTATTGCGGGCATTTTTTTTTTTTTTTTGTAATGCTCCGTTTGCCTTTGCTGCATCCCAGTGGATTACGAAAATGGCAGGGTGGTGAAAGAATCCATCTTTCACCTCTCTGCCTCTTTCAGAATCCACATGGATGCAGCAAAGCTGCATCGAGGTGAATTCTTTCGGCTGCCTTGCGCTGCCAACATTCCTTTGAGGATGCGTGCACAAATGCAGACGGCGACGGACATTACAAACGCAATTATAGTATAGATATGTGTATATACACATATTAACACATAAATATATATGTATATAAGCATATAAAAATATATTTAAAATTGCTGTGCTACTTAATCCCTTCGCGGCACTGAAGTTCTGATGCCGTCTATGTCATAGGACATAGGTACTTTGTCCCTTTGTTGAACGTACTGTGTTGACATAGTACCTACATCAAACACATTGGCGCATGCTGCGGTCCCTTCAGCTTAAACAGTGGAGATTGCAGTTGGGGGCAAGTGGCATTTGTCTTCATAAAGTGGAGAGTGATCGTGATCCCTTACTATATGGAGACAGATCACTGATACTGCCAGTGACAGACTGTTTCACTGTCTGTGTTGGGTGTGGAGGTGCCCTGGGAGGTTTGGGAGTGAATGATGTAGGTGGGTGGTTCATTGCAGGAGTGGTTAGTAAGTGAGAGTTCTCTACAAGATGGAAACATTTTTTGAAAGGGAGAGGGAGGGATGGGTTCCTACACTATAGGAAAAGGTGAATTTCAAAGGTGTTGTGTGCAACTGCAATAAGTGGCCTTCTAATACCAAAAATCAATGGCAAAGCCATGCATGTCTGCCATTTCTGAAAAAAGAGGATCCTAGAGAAACGTTTAAGACCATTTGTCTTATGACTTCAATAGTTGTGTGTAAATAATTTTAGTTTGAACCCAAGTTTGGGAAAAAGTTAACACATTTTTCTTAAATTGTGGCATTTGTTGGTCAAATGGTGGCATTAAATATACTATGATGGGCCTAGATCAATACCTTGGGTTGACTAGTTTAAAAAATAAAAACATAATATACGAATTTGGACAATCTCTTTCTCAGAATGGATGCATTACTTAAAAAAGACACTAGAATAGAAATGGACATTAAGAGTTTCCAAATGTATCAAAAAGCTCAGCGTATCCCACGTGGGCTGCGTATCAGAAAATGTCCTTCCTTTCAGGTGACTAATCAAGTGTTTATTGATAAGTGGAACAATATTTTAACAACATGTTCTATAGCACTTATTGATCTCCTTATTGAATTTAAAAAGACATTACGTCAAGAATTGACAAATGACAAGTTAAAATTGCTGTCTTATTTACGTCCACTCAGTGACAATACTGACTTTGTTAAGTATGATACTAAGCTCAAGAAAGTCATTACTGATTTTAAGAGGGATCTTTGGCATTTTAAGAAACAAAAGATTCTGAGAGATAAACAGGATTATGAGCTTAATAAGGTCTATAAATGGACTGTGTCAGACATTAGAAGGAGATATAGGAGGACCCATAAAGGCCAAAGTCTTCACCATAAACAAGTAAGGTTTGCAGAGACTGATGCAGAGTATGATTATGACTCTTCTGACATAGAGACCATGGGTTCTGCCTCAGCTTCCACAGAAGGAATAGGTTCTTTCTTCCTTGGTACACATGATGACATACCAACTTCTTCAAATGTATCACAGTCAAAAAACGAGTGGGGTCAACAGAAATCCCATGTGCGAAGAAAAAAATACGTAGAGGGGGCCGCGGAAGGTCCGGCCAATCAAGAACCAGAGACAGAGACATTGACACTGAAATCTCGGCGGTATCCGCAGAGAAGGAAAGCCACTCAATTTCAAAAATATGCCTAAATACTAGCAATGTTATTAATCTTTCTTCCACTGTATTGACACCAACACAGATAGAGATTTTATCACTAGGCCTTGGATTTTCTCCCACTTCACACTTTAAGTTATTTGATACTATAGTGGATCTCAATAGATTTGTGAGGTCTCTTGTCCTGAAAAAACATTTTTTGGGTTCAACTAGACAAGGTGTGAAGGGAGTAGAGAATCCTGGTCAAATGAAATTTGGTTTTGATTTTTCAGACGAATGTTCGGTTTTGGATCTTATGGCACTGGACAGAGATAATTTAAATTCTAGTTCACAGGTATCAGGTGAGGAACAGGATATCACTAGATTAAGGAGAACATCAACATTTTACCCTGTACAGGCTAGATCTAGTGCCATTGAAGTTTTTCAAAAAACGGTTGAACAAGAATTGAGGAAATTATCCATTAAGGACCCCCATTCTCACAAGGAAAACCTGTCTAAGGCACAATATGTTGCCATTAAACAGTTGAAGCATAATCGTGAGTTGGTCATACACAACTCAGATAAAGGGGGAAAGGTGGTTGTTTTGGATTGTGAGGAATATTTAATAGAGGCCTATAGACAGTTGCTGGATGTTACGGTGTATGAAAAACTCAAATATAACCCCATTTTCTTTTATAAATCTGAATTGCGAAAAATTCTTGAAAGAGCATTACAAGAGGGGATAATTAAACAATCAGATTTTGATTTTTTGTTCACTGAGCATCCTGTTATGGCCATATTTCATAATTTGCCGAAAGTCCACAAACAAGCCACCAATCCCCCAGGCAGACCCATAGTGGCAGGGATTGGCTCATTAAATGAGCCACTTTCAGAACTTATAGATGGGTATCTCCAACCATTCGTTTTGAATCTTACAAGTTACATTAAGGACATGTCTGATGTTATTAGGCAGGTTGAGAGCCTTGAATGGCGTGAGGAATATACCTTTGTACCATTGACGTGGTCTCATTGTATACTTGTATTCCTCATGACAAGGGCATACAGGTCATTGAATTTTTTCTGGACAATTTTTCCAATTATGATGAAGCTTTGAAACTGTTCATAAAGATTTCTGTGGAATATTTACTTACGCATAATTTTTTCTTGTTTGAGGGGGATTTCTATCTCCAGAGGCGTGGGACAGCTATGGGGGCTAAGTTTGCCCCCTCCTATGCCAACCTGTATATAGGTTGGTGGGAGCTGTCCCACGTCTATGGAGATGGGAACCCCTTCAGGCAATATATATATTATTATGATCGCTACATTGACGACGTCTTGTTAATTTGGAAGGGTCCAGTATATCTTCTTGAACAGTTTCTGCATTATCTCCAACATAATTTGTTGAATCTTAAATTCACAATGGATGTTAACAATTCTTCGATTTCTTTTTTAGATATCGAATTACGTTCAAATCTGGAAACTTCCAGTATTGAAACAGAATTGTTTCACAAACCAAGCACTGGGAATACCATTCTGAATGCCCGGTCGTGTCACCCGAAACATACTATTGACTCTATCCCTAAAAACCAGTATAAGGGTCAAACGAAACTGTAGTAACCCTCAAAGTTATGTGAAACATTCTGATGACCTAACAGCTAGACTAATTGAGAGAGGGTATTCCAAGACAACTCTTGAGCAGGTTAAGAAAGAAGTTGATCAGGTTGAGAGAAAAGACCTCTTTCAGTCTGATACCGCTAAAAACAAAGCAGATTTAAAAACTTAAATTTATCACTGCATACAGTGTTGAATTTGGTAAGATTTGTGACATAGTATGTAAGGAACTTCCTATTTTGGATACTGATGAGAGTCTTAAGAGCATTCTTAAGAAAGGCACATGTTTTGTATCACGTAAGGCACAAACACTGGGGAATCTCCTATCTCCATCTATGTTGCCAAGACCCCCACAGAGAAAAAACTGGCATTCTATCAAACCAGGATTTTTCAAATGTGGTAGCAGGAGATGCAAATCTTGTTCCTATGCTTCTTTTGGAGCAAGTTTTGTGTCTACTGCCATTAATAAGCATTTTCAGATTCGGGAACACATGAATTGCAACTCTTGTTATGTCATATATCTTTTGACATGCAGAGGATGTTGGAGGCAGTATGTAGGTCAAACGACACGTGCTCTGAAGGACCGATTTCTAGAACATTTACACTCTATAGAGGACCCAGAGTCCACTACTCCAATATCCCTGCATTTCAAAAAATTTCACAACTCTGATAGTTCACTCTTGACATTCCAGGCTATCCATTTGATTCCTAGACATCCCAGAGGAGGGAACAGAGGAATAATTCTCAGTAAAAGAGAAGTTTTTTTGGATTTTCCATTTGGATACCCGGATGCCAATTGGTTTAAATTCAGAGTGGGATGTTAAATTGTATGTAGATCAATAATAACATTTTCATCATACTGTTCCTTTAAATTTTATATTCATTTTGATTGCAGTTCATAGCTGTCACTTTAAATCTTTATGGCATACTGTTTATATATATGGTTAATTATGTTTTTATTTATTGCCATTGATGTCATATTACAAACAAGTGTTTATGTGTTTAATAAGTATATGTTTGCATTATCTGTAATGTTTTTAACATTATAATTTAAAGAAGTCACATCTCATAGTAGTACATGAACACATTTAATTTTTGATTTGTAAATGGCTTTAAACAATCCCCCAGTACACACCCACTTTTTCTGGCCATGGAAAGTAATTTAATTGGATTGCTGATTGAGTGGAAGGAGTCCCTATATGTTTAAATGGCTTGGAATTGTGGGTGTTTAGTACGGTCACTAAGGATTATGTGTTATATACACTAGGAAACGCGTCTGACCTGTTTTTTTTTAATGGTGCTGCCAACCGTATCACCATTTTTGCCTTAAAAACTTATTGTTAATGTGCTTTGTTATACATTGCATTAAAATTAATTGAAGCAAGCAACATGTGACAATATTCCTTTTCTCTGCTGGGTGCGCTGACTATTGTGCTGCTATTACTTATTGGAGCGAAGGTGGAACGCTCCTGTCTTCGCACCAGCTGAGTGAGTGTGCAACGTCATCACGACGCAATTGGGGGTGTGACTTACTACGTGAAGGCCACTGCAGGTTTCCAGATACAACTGTTACATCGGCTGCCGTGTCTGAGCGCTCCCTGATGACTGTTTGAATAATATATATATATATATATATATATATATATAAATATATATATATATAGTTTTGGGGGTCAATTTTAAGAGTTTGGGCAGTTCTGCTATGCCAAAATACGAGTTACCTATTGCATAATTTAAAATAATTAAAAATATACGTTTGGGGGCCGATTTATCAAAGCGTCAATCTCTGTGCATTCGCTGGCGTGAATACGCTCGCCAGACATCGTTAGACATTGCTGCCGCAAATCTACATACAACGCCCTTGTTTATTAAAAACTCTGTCAAAAACACGCATGTCAAGTACGGAGCGATGAAAATCAGACTGTTGATAAATAAGAGTCATCGATGCCGTAGATATTCTGTTTTTTCCAACTTTATACCATTTCATTACTGTCCATGAACAAGCACATTTCTCTAAAGCTAATCTTTTATTTTTCAACTGTTAATGTCCAAGAAATAGCTAGATTTATACCTGAGCAAACAATAATATCTCATAGATAGTTATTTTCTATGTATTTGTTATATAAAAAACTGATATACAATATTTTCACATAAATTAATGTATATTTGTATTTCTAGAAATCATGGTATGCCTATCTCATGTTTTTTATTTTTTTAAATGATTATTAATGCTAGAATTTGTACATATATCTTTGCACATGCTTGTTTATATATATATATATATATATATATATATATATATATATATATATATATATATGTGTGTGTGTGTGTTATGTCAGAAATCTTTTGCAAACATATTTACATGTCCCTAAATTCCTTTTTTTTGTTCTAAACGATGCTGTCTTTCATATATCTGTGTTTATTTATACCATTATATGTATATAGTGTAAACATATTATTCTGAACAAGAATAATTGTGAATATAACATGTTATCAGGGTATCATATGTATTTATTTGCAATCAATGGATATTTTAAGAGCTGAGCCAGTTTCCTCTCTGCACCTGTGTAACCCCTCCTGATTGCAGTCTAGTTTTAAACACCACCCCTACACAGGTGTTATAAAATGGACTGGCATATAACATGACATTTCTTAATGAAAATGAAATTCAAGAGAAGGAAGAAGAACACTGAAAATAGCATGACAGTAAAGATGTGATTTTAATTTCTGCTATATCAGATTCATGACATTTTAATGTTATGTGGGCTATCCATTTGAGCTATCAGTTTAGGATTATATTGAATCAAACATAATTCGATTTTTAAAATTATTGTCTAAAATATTACACTGTGTGTCCTAAAGTCATCATCTTTAATACTAATTTTACATATACATACTTTCAATGTATAATAAACAATGTAACAAATGTCACTTTCAAGTTCTGATGAGTGATCAGTGACACAAGTATCGAGCAATTTGATTCGTTAGTGATAGTATAAAATGTATGATTTCAATCAGATTGGCTGATGTCATAAATCCTGTGATTATGCATATCCCAATCAAAAGTGGTGGAAAACTTGTGGGTTGTTTATAAGTTTGTGTCAAATTTGGTGCGAGAAGTGTTGCATCAAATTTGGTGTGAAGTGGAGAGTGGGACTTGTATTACATGCGTTAAACATAGTGCAAATAGATTTATCCAAAAAAGGAAGTTAGCTAAATTATGAAATGTATTCATTTAACTTATATCCCTATATCTACTAGTGCTCCAAATTTGAAGCAATAATAATGTCCCCTTGCTTTGTAATGAGAGACAAAGATGTAACATAATCCCTAATTACTTTTATTATATAATATGCTTTATTCTCTTGCAGCTTTGAACATAACCTTTCTGTGTTTTCAGACTCCCATTGATTTCTATGGCATTTGCGGCTTCAAGGGTGGAGGTTTGATTGATAGGTACGCTGCGGCAGAACAGACGCGAGCGTACCTGTTGAATGTTTGATAAATTTGGAAGTGGGTCAAATAGAGTCAAATGTGAATTCAAAACATCTGGAATGACCCAAGCATCGATCTGCATCGGATTGATATCGCAGGAGCGTATATTACATCACACATTTCAACGATCTTGACAATTTGTTAACTACGGCGGATCAACTTTGTGTCTAATTTGATGCGAGATTCCAGCGTATTATCAGTTGAAGCTTTGATAAATCCATTTCTATTTAAATGAAGTGATAGCAAAAATGCTGAAAATTCTCTGGTACTTTAGTCAAGTTTTTCCCTGAAATTCATGGTAGCAAAGGAGTTAAGGCAAAAAATATTCCCACCTATAATAAACAATTCACCTCTGTACATGAGCTATACCATGCAATAGGTTGTGTTACCTGTAAAACAAGAAGACTCGTTTTCAGATTTAACCATGTATGTAAAACGCAAATTGATTAAACATACATTCTAATATAGAAATAGAATGCTCTGGTGTATTAGAGCAGTTTATTTTAAATTCCATTCTAACCTATGGGTTTAACTTCTGCTAAAAATCTGTGCTTCTAGGGAACTCCCATACCACTCCAAGTAAGGATACGTGCTGGTTAGCCAATCAAAAGCAACATACATATGACTTTTCTAGTCACCAGTCAAATTATTATCTGGAGGGCACCATGGCTTAATAGAGGAGTTATGACGATCCAGGGAACTCAGACCACACACTCACAATAGCCACTAACTGAAAGATCCAGTTGCTAAGACATTTTACACAACCAGTTTCACCATGCTTAGTATAGTCTAGGCCAGTGATGGTGAACCTTTTTTAGCCAGAGTGCCCAAACTGCAACACAAAAGCAACTTATTTATCTCAAAGTGCCAACACCCGAATATTGAGTCACCATAACAACCGCAGCCAGGCCAAAGTACTTAATATTTCATTGATGCAACAACAAATAATTAAGTTTGAAAAGCTCTAGAAATAATAAATTCAGAATTAAAATTTCTGTTTCAGAAGTGGGCTGCAGCACCAAGTTTCTCAGGGGTTAATACAGCCTCCAGCACTAAATGTGTTTTTCCATTAAACAAATTAACCTAGATTACGAGTTTTGCATTACGGTTTTAACGCAGAAAAAAATGGCCATTTCAGAGTAAAAAACGTAATGCAGCCATTACAAGTCTTGTCAGTATAGCTATACAGCAAGCATTATAGCCTGTAACACAAGTCAATATTGCACTCAAAAAAATGATGTTTTTGCGTGGGATTTCCAAAGCACCCGCCGGTATTACTGTCAGGGTGCCAAGAATCAGACTGAGACAAGAAGTGCAAAAGTAATCACACCTTTTTTAATAGCAAAAAATAATAAAAAGTCCACAAGACAAAAAACAAAACCAGGAGTCAAAACCAGAGCTGGTAATCAGACGAGCCGAGTCAGGAGCCAAAGCGAGTAGTCAGATGAGCCGGTATCAGGAATAAGGAGAACAGCAGAGTCAGGAACAAGCCAGGGATCAGGAACCAGGAGGAACGTCAGACAGCCAGCTAATACACAGGAACTGGAACTCTCACAAACAGGTCAAGGGACAATGCAAGGGCAAAGCATACTGAATAGAGGCCCTTTAAATGATAAGTGATGACATCACAATACTGAGACTGCAACCTGTCTCACATGGATGATGTACAGCAGTCTGGCCATAAAAGGGCATGCAGGAAATGAGCAGCATCACACACTATGCATCAGAGTCAGCAAGAGAGGTGAGTAAAATGGCTGCCAGCAGCACATGGCAAACAAAGCGGGAAAAAAAAACCTGACAGTACCCTCCCCTCAACGACCCCTCCCCGCGGGAGGACAAAAGGCTTATTGGGGAAATGGGTATGGAAGGCACGGAGGAGGGCGGGAGCATGAACATCAGAAGAGGGAACCCATGAAAGCTCCTCCAGACCGTAACCCCTCCAGTGAACCAAATACTGTATGCGGCCCCTGGACATACAAGAGTCAATAATGCTGTTGACCTCATATTCTTCATGGTTGTCAACAAAGAGAGGATGGGGACGAGGCAACACAGTGATAAACCGATTACAAACCAATGGTTTCAAGAGGGAGACATGAAAAACATTGGAGCTGCGCATTGCAGGAGGAAGGTCAAGAGCGTAGGCCACAGGATTGACCCGTCCGAGTATTCGAAAAGAACCAACATAACGGGGGATACAGTTTATTAGAAGGCACACAAAGGTTCAAGTTGCGGGAGGACAGCCAAACCCTGTCACCAACCTGGTAGGAAGGCGTGGGCAGACACCTACGATCAGCCTGGAACTTTTGGCGCTGCATCAAACGATGAAGGCAATCCTAAATCTGCACCCACGTGAAACAGAGTTGCCGGAGATGCTCCTCCAAAGCCGGAATACCCTGAGACATGAATGAATTGGGCAACAAGGATGGTTGAGGCCCATTATTTGCCATGAATGAGGATAACTTGGAGGAAGCATTAATAGCACAATTATGAGCAAACTCTGCCCAAGGTAACTGTTCAGACCAATTATTGTGGTGATCTGAGACATAGCTATTGGAGGAACTGTTCCAGAGCTTGATTAGACCATTCCGCAGCCCATTGGATTGAGGGTGATATGCCGAGGAGAAGGAAAGCTGGATCCCCATTTGAGCACAAAAGGAACGCCAAAATCTGGAGACAAACTGGTTACCCCAGTCTGACACTATCTCCTTGGGTAACCTATGTAAACGGAAGACCTCCCAGGCAAAAATTGAAGCAAGCTCCTGAGCGGTAGGCAGCTTCATCAAGGGAATGCAATGTGACATTTTAGAAAAACGGTCAACCACAATAAGGATAACAGTATTGCCATTGGAAACAGGGAGCTCGAAAATGAAGTCCATGGAAAGATGTGTCCAAGGACGCTCACCATTAGCAATAGGTTGAAGAAGACCCACATGAAGACGTGGAGGAGTCTTATTCTGTGCACAAATTGAGCAGGAGGCAACATATGCAGCAACATCAGAACGAAGACCTGGCCACTAGAATTGTCACGTGACAGACCAAATCATTTGGTTCTTGCCTGGGTGACCTGTGGCTTTAGGATAGTGGTAACTTTGCAAAAGTTTAGTTCGAAAGTAACAAAACACTTACCACTAGGTTTATCAGGAGGTGCATTGGTTTGTGCAGCCAGGATCTCCTCCCCCAAGGGAGAAGTCAAATTAGTACGTATGGTAGCAAAAATATGGTCAGGAGGTATAACTGGAGTAGGTACAGACTCCTCCTTGGACAGAGGCAAAAATTGTCAAGAGAGGGCATCAGCCCTAACATTCTTACTATCAGGCTGGTAGGAGACCACGTAATTAAACCGAGACAAAAATAGCACCCATCTGGCCTGTCGGGGCGACAAACGTTTTGCTTCAGATAGATAAGTTAAATTCTTGTGGTCAGTAAAAATGAGCACTGGTATGCTAGTACCCTTGAGAAGATGCCTCCATTGCTTGAGTGCCAAAATTATGGCCAGTAATTCCCTGTCACCAATTTCATAATTGCACTCCGCTGGAGACAATGTCTTAGAGAAAAAAACGCATGGATGCAAGGAACCGTCAGGCATAGGACGTTGAGACAAGAGGGCACCTACTCCAGTGTCAGACACATCGACCTCAAAAACACAAGGCAGGGCAGGGTTAGGATGAGCCAGAACTGGAGCGGCAGCAAAGGCAGTCTTAAGACTATCAAAGTCTTTAATGGCAGTAGGTGACCAATGGAGTGGATCATTCTCTTTACGGGTCATGTCTGTGATAGGTTTGACCAAGGAAGAAAAGATTTTAATAAACTTTCTATAGTAATTGGCGAACCCCAAAAACCGTTGAATAGACCGAAGACCAACTGGGCGAGGCCACTGCAGAACTGCAGACAACTTGTCAGGATCCATGGAGAACCCTGCAATGGAGATAACATAACCTAGGAAGGTTACTTGAGTCTGATGGAACTCACATTTCTCGAGTTTACAAAACAGGCTGTTCTCACGTAGTTTCTGAACAACCTGTGTAACATCAGAACGATGAGCCTCAAGCGTGGGTGAGTGTATGAGGATGTCGTCTAAATACACCACAACACACTGTTGCAACATATCTCGTAGGACATTATTAATAAATTCCTGGAAACAGCAGGAGGATTACATAGGCCAAAGGGCATTACAAGATACTCATAATGCCCGCTCCCGGTGTTAAATGCTGTTTTCCATTCGTGGCCCTCTTTGATCCTAAGGGGATTGTACGCTCCTCTCAAAGGAAGTTTAGAATAGACAGTAGCTCCCTTGAGGCTGTCAAAGAGTTCCGTAATGAGTGGAATAGGGTAAGCATTCTTAATGGTAAGACGATTAAGACCCCTATAATCGATGCATGGTCTTAACTTGCCACCCTTTTTCTTCACAAAGAAGAAGCCAGCCCCTGCAGGAGAGCAGGATTTGCAGATGATCCCCCGTGACAGAGCATTGGCAACATACTCCTCCATAGCACAATTCTCCGCAACAGACAGAGGGTAAACTCGGCCCCGAGGAGGAATGGGATTGGGCTTTTGGAGCCAGGGATAACCCAGAACAACTGGAAAATGTGGAGAATTTATCACCTGGAACTGGAGAGTTTCGAAATGGACAGCCCCAGCAGCCATGGGTCTCGTGAGTAACGAGTGCGGGTTGAAGGGGCCTGCCATCAATACCCTCAATAGCAAGCGGAATGAACCGAGGCAAAACAGGAATAGAGTGCTTTGATACAAAAGCACTGTCAATGAAATAGCCCGCAGCACCAGAGTCAACAAGAGCCTGGGTGACTATTGAGGAGTCCACCCAGGAAAGGACAACTGTGACCAAAGGTTTCTCCTTTAGTGGTTTCGGGGACGAGGATAAACCACCCAAGGTCTGCCCCCGACAGGACCTTAGGTGTGAGCATCTTTCGAGCCATGTAGGACAAGACTTTAAAAGGTGGCCCTGTAACCCACAATAGAGGCAGAGCCCCTCCCTCCTCCTAAAGGCCTTCTCCACCGCAGAAAGACATGTGAATCCCAACTGCATCGGCTTAGCAGTACCTGGTGACTCGGGACCAGGAGGCATAGGAGCAGAGGGAGGCATGGGTGGGAATGAACACTTAGGAGACAATGGAACAGGAGGCTTCCGCAAGCGCTCCTTGAAAGAGGGCCTCTCTCTGACTCTGATGTCAATTAGGATAAAAAAAGACACCAAAGCCTCAAGATCCTCTGGTCAATCTCTGGCAGCAACTTTGTATTTAATCACATCTGAGAGACCATGAAAGAAGGCGGAAACAAGGGCTTCATTGTTCCAACCTACCTCTGCGGCAAGCGTACGGAACTCAATGGCATACTGAGCAACAGATCTCTTACCTTGCTGAGCAGCAGAGGAGGAGTGAGCCGGAACATCAAATACCCTTCGAAAGGAGGCCACAAATTCAGGGTAATTTGAAATCACAGGTTTATTAGTCTCCCACAAGGGATTAGCCCAGGTAAGAGCTGTGTCAGAGAGTAACGAGATGAGAAATCCCACCTTGGTTCTGTCAGAGGGAAACACCTGAGGAAACATCTCAAAGTAAATGCTCACCTGGTTCAAACACCCTCTGCACTGAATAGGATCACCTCCATATCGCTGAGGTAGAGGTGCAGAACCGGACATGCTCCTGGTAGGACTAGGTGCAGCAGCGGAACAGGAGCATCCATAACTTGCGGAACACTTTGGTCCAAATGTGCAGTGCAAGTCAGCAGGGTTTGCAGGGCTAGTGCAAATTGATCCAAGCGGTGATCCTGTTCATCCATAATGGAAATGATGGTAGGTAAAGTTGGATTATTAGCACCATCAGGATTCATGGCCCTTGCATAATGTCAGGGTGCCAGGAATCAGACTGAGGAGAGAAGTGCAAAAATAATCACACCTTTATTAATTGCAAAAAATAATATAAAGTCCACAAGACAAAAAACAAGCCAGGAGTCAAAACCAGAGCTGGTAGTCAGACGAGCAGATTCAGGAGCCAAAGGGTGTAGTCAGATGAGCCGGAATCAGGAACAAGGAGAACAGCAGAGTCAGGAACAAGCCAGGGATCAGGAACCAGGAGGGACATCAGACAGCCAGGTAATACACAGGAACTGGAACTCTCACAAACAGGTCTGAGACAACGCAAGGGCAAAGCATACTGAACAGAGGCCCTTTAAATAATAAGTGATGACATCACAATTCTGAGACTGCGACCTGTCTCACATGGATGATGTACAGCAGTCTGTGAAAAACCCTGACAATTACAGGTTGTGCGGTGAGGCTGAAATGCTTTCATTACAGCCTATACCAACACAATCCATACCGACATATGAGAGCAGTAGTTATGAGTTTTGCGCCACAAAACTGTTGCACAAAACTCATAACTAAACTGTTACAAAGTACACTAACACCCATAAACTACCTATTAACCCCTATTCTGCCACTCCCTGACCGTCACCACTATAATAAAGTTATTAACTGCTATTCCGCTGCTCCCCAACATCGCTCGCCACTAAATAAAGTTATTAACCCCTAAACCTAAAAACCCCCTAACTTTCAAATAAAATTACAATATCGCTATCTTAAAATAAATAAAAACTTATAATAAAATAACAAATACTAAAGTACAAAAAATAACAAACACTAAATTACAAAAAATAACAAACAAAATTATCCAAAATAAAAACAATTACACCTAATCTAATAGCCCTATACAAATAAAAAAACCACCCAAAATAAAAAAAAACTAGCCTACAATAAACTACCAATAGCCCTTAAAAGGGCCTTTTGTATCGCATTGCCCTACAGAAATCATCTCCTCAACAATAGCCAATAGTATGAGAGCTCAGTAGCTCTCATCCTATTGGCTGATTTGAACAGCCTATAGGAAACCAGTAGCTCTCATCCTATTGGCTGATTTGAATTTCAAAAATCAAATCAACCAATAGGAATGCAAAGGACGCCATTTTGAAAAGGCTCCCTTGCATTGAAGATTCAGTGTACGGCGGCGACCATATGATGAGGATGCTCCACGCCAGATGTCTTCAAGGATGGACCCACTCCGCGCTGCTGGGATGAAGATAGAAGACGCTGCCGGGATGAAAATAGAAAATACTGCTTGCTTGAAGATAGAAGACGCCGCCTGGATGGATGAATACCTCGCTGCCTGGATGAAGACTTCTCACCGCCTGGATGTCTGGACTTCAGAAACTGTTAGTGGATCATCGGGGGTAAGTGTTAGGGTTTTTTTTTATTTTTTTGGGGTGTTTTTTTTTTTTAGATTAGGGTTTGGGCTTTCTTAAAAGCGATGCAAAAGAGCTAAATGCCCTTTTAAGAGCAATGCCCTTTTCAGGGCAATGGGTAGTTTAGGTTTTTGTTAGAGTTAAGTTTTTTTTTATTTTGGGGGGTTGGTTGGGTGGTGGGTTTTACTTTTGGGGGGTCTTTGTATTTTTTTACAGGTAAAAGCGTATTTCTTTAGGGCAATGCCCTACAAAATGCCCTTTTAAGGGCTATTGGTAGTTTATTGTAGGCTAGGGATTTTTTTTATTTTGGGTGAGCTTTTAGATTAGGTGTAATTGTTTTTATTTTGGATAATTTCATTTGTTATTTTTTGTAATTTAGTATTTGTTATTTTTTTTAATTTTTAGATTTAATTTTTTTAGTAGTGTTAGGTTTTTTTAATGTGTAATTTACTTTATTTAGTTGGTAGTTATTTTAATTTTAGTCTAATAGTTATGTTAGGTTAATTGTTAGTTTAAAATTAGTTTTTTTTAATTTCACAGGTAAGTTTTTATTTATTTTAAGATAGGGATATTGTAATTTTAATTTAGAGTTACAGGATTGTTAGGTTTAGGGGTTAATAGTTTAATTTAGTTTTTTGCAATGTGGGGGGCTGGTAGTTTAGGGGTTAATAGGTTTATTTAGTGGTAGTGATGTGGGAGGCCAAAGGTTTAGGGGTAAATCAATTAATTTAGTGGCGGCGATGTCGGGGAGCGGCGGAATAGGGGTTAATATCTTTATTATAGTGTCAGCGATGTTGGGGTGTGGGGGAATAGGGATTAATACATTTATTATAGAGACGGCGATGTCAGGGAGCGGTGGAATAGGGGTTAATAACTTTATTTAGGTGGTGGCAATGTCGGGAGTGGCAGATTAGGGGTTAATAACTTTATTTAGGTGGCGGCAATGCCTGGGGCAGCAGATTAGGGGTGTTTAGACATGGGGTTTATGTTAGAGTGTTAGGTTGAAATGTAACTTTTTTTCCCCCCATAGACATCAATGGGGTTGCGTTACAGCGATCGCCATTCCGCGCTTCATGTGTTAGGTTTTTTCTAACACTCTCTCCCCATTGATGTCTATGGGGAAAGCATGCACGAGCAAGTCAAAGCAGCCCTTGGATTTTGTGCGGTATGGAGCTCATCGCCACCATATCCCACGCACAAGCGCAAAACTTGTAATCTAGGTAAGCAATTGTAACTAAAAAGATCTGTATAAGTGCCCTGTAGAGGAGATAATACACAGTTCCTACAGTCCAGGGGGTCATATAGCTGCCCTGACTGTTGTTTCATGAGATACTCTGTCCCAATTACTTAGACCTATGCTTTTACCCTTAAAGTGTAGTCCAGCTGGCAACCTACAGGTGTCAGGAATAGAGGTGTGGGACTCAGGGAGATGAGGTGGTTACATTCTCTAGCAGCAGCAGACTGTAGCAGACGCCAGCCATCCACTACCACCGCACTGCTGCCCCGCTATTTAATCCAAGATAGAACAAAAAAGCGCAAGGAGTTATGTAACATAGTCGCCATATTCACCCCACAAACTCTGTCTCAAACTCTTGCCCTAGTGCACTATTATGTGGTCGTGTGGCTCAGTTTTCCTGGCCAGCAGTTTTGAAATAGAAATAAAAAAACAAAATTTCTACAGCCCTCCGCACACACCTCAGCATTCCTTCAGGCCAGAGTCTTAGGGAACAGAACCCGCAGTGTTTATGAACTTATGTCCTTTGCGTGCCAGCTGTGTAGCGAGAGGATCAAGTTAGCCATTGATTTCATTGTGCAAGACCAGAATGGGTTTTCTCTGCATCATGAATCATCTCCTTATTAACGAGTGCATCTAGGCCAGTTTTCACACTCTCATGCATATTCTCAGTCTCTAAGCTAACAATCATTCATCACACATCCTAGCTCTTCAACTGCTGTGGTTTTACTGACTATTTATTTCTATGGCATGGCAAAAGTTAATGCTATTCAGGGTGTTATTTTACTAGAGAATGCATTGGTTAAAAAGACACTAAAGTCAAAATTAAACTTTCATGCAGTGTTAAAAAAATCTTTCGAATTCACTTCCATTATGAAAATATGCTCAGTCTTTTTATAGACACACTTTCTGAGGCACCACCTCCTACTGAGCATGTGCAAGAATTCACAATGGAACACGAGAGATTGCAAAACTACTAGAGCTTAAAACAGAGCAAAGATAGAGCAAGAGTGCCCGACCTATATCTATAACTTATTACGTAGCACAAGATGACCTGGTGTGCAGGATTAACTGCAATGTGTAACAAAGTACAATTAGACAGCAAAAAAGGATCTCCACGGCAGCTAGGGTTATTGTTAGGTTACAAAAAGACTAGCTGATTCTGTCTACTCAACTTTACAATATTTATTTGTTAGATCTGAGCAGGGAGCATACATTTTTATATTCTTTTTATGTCCTTAGCATTTATACACTAAAGTAATTTGACCCCGATTCTACCATTTATTTGCTATATAGTGACTTTCCCCACTTTGGTACCTGTAACACATGTAAAACAGTGAGTCAACCCCCTTGATTGCCAGTAATACCCAGAAGGTGTAGTCAAACCCCCTAGAATTCTAGCAAAACAAAAAGAGCAGTGATTATCCCCTCTCCTTGGCTTCCAGTGAAACTGTACTCAACTGGCTGCTGTATCATATAGAACAGGGATTTAATCCCTTTAAGTCAGTGAAACTTCACAGCCTTAACAGAAGCCTTTCTGTTCGGACATCTAAAACAACAATACATTTCTGTAAATTGTTCACTTAAGTGCCTCTAACATCATTAAGAATCCTTTGGTGAGGCTGAAGTATTGTAGACGTTGCACACCTGTTATATGTAACGTTACATAGAGGTCTCCAGAACCGCATGTTGTTATGATGTTAGTGTTTTATATTTTAACTTTTGGCACGTGCACTATTTCTTTAAGGATACATTAAATGTTCTTTACTTTTACGTTAAACCACACAGCTTTCTAGTATTTTTTTAAATGACTATGGATGTGATGGTGTAACCATTTAACTGCTGAGCCATTTTCACCCCTGTGCTGAGCTGTTTTGCAGTTTTTAGATGCTGCTCACATTTAGACCTACAGTTGGTCATTTTTTAGTGAGAAACCCACATATATTATATATTGATTTAAAAAAATAAAAAATATTTAGGGATAGAATACGAGTGAGTGTTATTTAACAATCCCACTTGAGCATTAAATGAGCTAAAAGTAATCTTTTTTGCGCTTTTTGGGTTGTGCTCATATTATGAGTTGAAAGTAAACTGTTTTCGTTCTTACACTAACCCGACGAGCGCAAAAAGCTGAACTTACAATATTGTGTGAGTGTTCAAGTATTCACCTATCGAAGTCAAAGGAGCAAAAAAAGTGGAAAATACCTAAAACCCCACTCTCGTGCAAACTGGATCCCAAATTTTCAACATACCCACACACAATAAAACATACACACTGATAGAAACACAGAGATACTAACACAGATACACACATACACACACAGACACTAAGATAGACACACATTAACACATACACACACTAACACATACACATAGTAACACATACACACATTAATACAAACACACAGACAGACAAAAACAGACACACACTAACACATACACACACAAAAACTAACACAGACACATAAACAGAGACCCTAACAGACACACACACAGACACTGACACAGACAGACACAACCTAATACAAACACACACAAAAAAGACACTAACGCAGAAGCATATTAATACATACATAAAGAAAGACACTAACACAGACACACACAGACACTAACACAGAGAGACTAGCAATGGGAACCTGCGTATAAGAAACAGCTTCACGTTTGCAAGAACTCTGTGCATTGGTGCGTAACAATTCCGGGTTTAAGAAATGTATGGGAAGATCTTCAACAAATTGGCTAGTTACAATCTCATTTTGTGAAAATTCTCAAAACATGGCTGTCTATAAATTGATAAACAGTTTACCCAATTCTACAGATAGAAACACACACACAGAAACATTCTCACAGCACATAAATACTCCTTTTCTCTCTCTCTCTCTCTCTCTCTCTCTCTCTCTCTCTCTCTCTCTCTCTCTACCACACACATACACAAAAACATTAAAGGGACAGTCCACACCAGAATTTTTATTGTTTTAAAAGATAGATAATCCCTTTATTACCCATCCCCCAGTTTTGCATAACCAACACAGTTATAATAATATACTTTTAACCTCTGTGATTATCTTGTATATAAGCCTCTGCAAACTGCCCCTTTATTTCAGTTCTTTTGACAGACTTGCAGTCTAGCCAATCAGTGCCTGCTCCCAGATAACTTCACGTGCACGAGCACAGTGTTATCTATATGAAATACGTGAACTAACACCCTCTAGTTGTGAAAAACTGTTAAAATGCATTCTGAAAAGAGGTGGCCTTCATGCTCTAAGAAATTAGCATATGAACCTCCTAGGTTAAGCTTTCAACTAAGAATACCAAGAGAACAAAGCAAAATTGGTGATAAAAGTAAATTGGAAAATTGTTTAAAATTACATGCTCTATCTGAATCATGAAAGTTTATTTTGGCCTAGACTGTCCCTTTAAGAGGCACACGCAAACATTCTCACACAGGAACTCTTAAGCACACAAAAACACAAACACTTAGCCAAACACAGACATGCTCAAAACACTCAGAAAGACACAGACAAACATTCTCACACAGGAACACACACACACAAAAACACATATGCAAAGAAACACTCAGACACATACAGTTTCACACATAAATGCTCTTACACACACATACACACACACAAATATTCTCACACAGAAATAAAGACACACACACAGGAACATTCAAACACACACATTCTCACACAGAAACACTCTTACACACATGCTTAATGTCCCTTTACAATCTCTAAAATGAGGTAGCTGAAGCCAGATTTCTAGGCACACTTGCTAAAAGAATGTCATTGACAGTACAGGCCTGTGCATTCACATTTCCTCTGCCCTTGCTATATATACCATACGTTTGCTCTGTTTGCTAACTTATAGAGTCACAGGAGAAGGTCTGGAGTACCCTTTTTCCATTGGTGTATGTGTCTGTGTCGGGAGAGGTGGGAGGTGGGATAGCAAGCTAGGCCAGTGGAAGTGGCACACACCCATCATGGCAGCCTGAGCTTTAAGCACAAGAGGGGCTTATTAAATGCTTAAGTGATGTCTATGAGGGTTACAGCTGTGCATGAATGGGTATCCCCTGCTGACACACTTGACTTGTCAATACAATTGTTTCTTATCTTGCACTGTAATAGTGCAGTGTGAACAGCTGGAGTTGGCCCCCTGTTAATGGCCACTCTCCACTTGCATTACAGCTGAACTTGAGCTCTGCACTGTCTAGATAATAGCCTTCAGGATTGCAGTCAAAACCTGCCTATGGGAACCACATTACATATTCATCACAAACACAGCAAATGCTTCCTTCAATTTCAAATTACAGAGTGTTAATGGATCATTTATGTGCTGAGGAAATAAAATATTTAAAGATTAGTGATGGGTTTCGGGTAAACTTGCTGGAGTACTCCCAATGAACACCCAGAAAGTAGCAATACTTATAATGAATGCTTATTTCTGCAAATCATTGAAGAGATGAGAACTTTTAAAGTTCCTGCACTTATTTCTTAGTGCTCCTCTCTACCTTCAGTGACAGATCAGACAGGCTCTTAAGTTCACGAAGCTCTGCTCCTGATACCACTCCTGACCCTCGCTTTGTAAAAGTGCGCACACAAATCAGCTGCCATTTTAAAAATACTAATCCCCACATTTTAGGTGCTGTGCACAACTAACATTGAATGACAGTGGTCATTGCCAGCCTACCCCTCCAGTTCCCATCTTCACTTCCTGGGCTCCTCCAATAGCGGCAGACCTTCGGTCACACCTGCTGCATCCCCCCCCCCCCCCGCCTGTAACACACAAATGTCCCGGGCTCCTTGGCCCACCATGCACACAAGTCGCCCCCTTAACCTCCTGATGGCGGCAATATGCATCAAATTATATGCTGGGGTTAAATACACTGTAGTATAGGGTTGATAGTCTTAAGATTATATGCTCTTACTGATTAGAGTGTGTATTCTTTTTACTATAATTGCCCTTTAAGCTCCTAACTGCAGCCCTGCACTTCAGGTCTCTGGTGCTGGTATGTGTGGATTGGGGTTGGAGAAGTAATTAAATTTGAAAGCACCTCTTCATTTAAATGGATTCATATGGATGCAAAAATACTAATTAATTATCTTTAGAGATTATTTCATTAGCATTATAATGATATTAAAACTATAAATATATATTTATTTGTTTGTCTGTATTAATATTTTGTTAGGGACATTTATTATTTTGCCTTACCTGGAAACATTTTTCTAGACACCCATAGCTACACTCGTAATGCTCCCTGGCCTTATACTTATGGTGACTATATTGCTGCTTTAAAAAGGGACACATATAAAAAAAACATATGTCAGGGTTCTTATACAAAACATTTATTGAAACAGCCCTGAAAACAGCCCTGACATATGTATTTTTCATATGTGTCCCTTTTTAAAGCGGCAATATGGTCAGCCTTCTTATACTTGTATTGCATACAACAATAACATAGTATCAGTAGGAAAGAAGGTTCATATCTTGTGTTTTGTTTTCTCCTGAAAGTATATTCAGAATAAATCCTTAGGCATTGTTACTCAGGCCCTCACAATCTATCTTAAAGGAATAGTCTTGTCAAAATTAGACTTTCATGATTCAGATAGAGCAACTTTTTAATTTACTCATAGGTGTCAATTTATCAAGCTCTATAACTGGTCCGCCTGCACTGAGGCGGTGGACAGAAATCAACCCGATCGAATACCATCAGGTTGATTGACACCCCCTGTATTATTTCAGCATTTATCAATGTGCGGCGGACATGATATGCTAAATTGGTTCATGCCCACTCGCACATTGATAAATTTACCCCTTTTTATCAATTTTTCTTTGTTCTCTTGCTATCTTTATTTGAATGTAAGCATAAGAGCCGGCCATTTTTAGTTCAGCACCTGGGTAGCGATTGCTGATTGGTGGCTACATTTAAACACCAATCAGAAAGTGCTACCCAGGTGCTAAAGAAAAAATGGGCCAGCTCCTATCTTTATATTCCATCTATTATATCCATGGTAAATTCACGTGCATGAGCTCAAAGTTATCTTTATGAAACACATGAACTAATGCCCTCTAGTGGTGAAAAACTATCAAAATGCATTTAGATTAGAGGTGGCCTTCAAGGTCTAAGAAATTAGCATATGAACCTCCTAGGTTTAGCTTTCAACTAAGAATACCAAGAGAACAAAGCAAAATTGGTGATAAAAGTAAATTGCTAAGTTGTTTAAAATTACATGCCTTATTTGAAACATGAAAGTTTTTTTTGGACTTGACTGTCCCTTTAAAGGCTAAAATGTTTCACCTTATTGCCTTAGCTTGGAATATAGTAGTCTACATATTTAAGAACAGATCAGGGCCACCCTTTGTATCTTTCACCTACAGGAATTAATTGCAGTTTGATTCAAAAGTTAAAAACTCACAAGATAAAAAATACAAATGTGCATTCAGTGCATACATGTGCACAAAGAGATATCACCGTATATGTAGCTGAGTCTGTCTTCAAAGTGTCCAGAAACTCCACAGATGGATTTCAGCGTGTTTGGTAGTCTGCAGTCCAAACCAAACTTAGTTCAAGTATTATCCGATAATGGATCCAAAAGGAAAAACAGACAAACAATATCTTTGAAATGAGGAGAGGTAACCCTCGGCTCTACCGTGCCCTGTGTAATTCATTAGGTACGGAAGCCTCACTTGGACCTACGTCCTCCTATGCGAATACACCACTAACAACTGATTGATTACTCAATGTACGTTTCGTTCTGTTAACGACAGAACTTTTTCAAGAGCATACAATAAGATGCTTATGCTGGTGTTATATACCCTAAATAGTATGTCCCTCCCACTCTTCATGCAATACGCAAAAAACGGAAACATATTACACATTGCTTTAAAAGATTACTCGCTCTATGTAGGATGACAAACCTGCAAGAATATAAAAGATTTCACTCTTTATTGTGTGACCTAAACTGAAGTGCAAGAATAGGTTGTATATCGCTGCTCATTTGTGAAAAAAGATCTATTATGGACCTTAGGACAGGTTTAGTGCTAAAAATAATGTGTAACCAAAGGCAGGAGCTTTGGAGCCATTGCAAGACCCCATATAACTCCCAACGTGGGTTGCCCTCTGGTCATTCAATATTTTGTGAGAACACCTGGTAACACTAGCCAATTGTGTGTTATTCTCTTTTAATGTAAGATGGTAGAAGGCAATTTTATGAAGATAAAAATGTGCCAGCCAGCCCTTGGCAATAAATCATCACATTATAAAAAAGAAAGTGACAGCACAAGAGAACATTTGAAAGCCTTTGTTTATTGAAAAAAATTAATGGGCTAGATTACAAGTGAAGCACTAAGTAAAGTTTTCGCTATAGCTCGTGATATCTGCACTAGCGGTAAGTCTTTTGCACTCATTGGGTTGCGCTGGTATTTAGAGTTGAAACTAAAAAATTATCGTTCCAGTGTTAACCCGACGAGCACAAAAAGCCAAACTTACACTATCATAGACACTATCATAGAAGTCAATGGAGAAAAACATAAGCCCCTACTCTAATAAACCCTAAACCGCCACATAGCCCTTTCTTCTTTCTTCCGGATCCATCTTCATCCCGCCGACGCGGAACATCCATCTTCACAGACGACTTCCCGACGAATGACAGTTCCTTTAAGGGACGTCATCCAAGATGGTGTCCCTCGAATTCCGATTGGCTGATAGGATTCTATCAGCCAATCGGAATTAAGGTAGGAATTAAGGTAGGAAAATTCTGATTGGCTGATGGAATCAGCCAATCAGATTCAAGTTCAATCCGATTGGCTGATTGGATCAGCCAATCAGATTGAGCTCTCATTCTATTGGCTGTTCCGATAAGCCAATAGAATGCAAGCTCAATCTACCTTAATTCTGATTGGCTGATAGAATGTTATCAGCCAATTGGAATTCGAGGGACACCATCTTGGATGACGTCCCTTAAAGGAACCGTCATTCGTCGGGAAGTCGTCGGTGAAGATGGATGTTCCGCGTCGGCGGGATGAAGATGGATCCAGAAGAAAGAAGATTGAAGATGCCGCTTGATAGAAGACTTCAGCCGGATCATGGACCTCTTCAGCTCCCGCTTGGATCAAGACTTCAGCCGGATCATGGACATCTTCAGCCCCCGCTTGGATCAAGACTTCAGCCAGATCATGGACATCTTCAGCCCCCGCTTGGGCTTGGATGAAGTCTTTGGAGCCTGGACCGATCGGTGATACCCGATGTGGTGAAGATAAGGTAGGATGATCTTCAGGGGCTTAGTGTTAGGTTTATTTAAGGGGGGTTTGGGTTAGATTAGGGGTATGTGGGTGGTGGGTTGTAATGTTGGGGGGGGTATTGTTTGTTATTTTTTACAGGCAAAAGAGCTGTTTTCTTTGGGGCATGCCCCGCAAAAGGCCCTTTTAAGGGCTGGTAAGGTAAAAGAGCTTTAGGGGTTAATAAATTTATTAGAGTAGCGGTGAGGTCCGGTCGGCAGATTAGGGGTTAATACTTGAAGTTAGGTGTCAGCGATGTTAGGGAGGGCAGATTAGGGGTTAATACTATTTATTATAGGGTTAGTGAGGCGGATTAGGGGTTAATACATTTATTATAGTAGAGGTGAGGTCCGGTCGGCAGATTAGGGGTTAATTATTGTAGGTAGCTGGCGGCGACGTTGTGGGGGGCAGATTAGGGGTTAATAAATATAATATAGGGGTCAGCAGTTTAGGGGTACATAGGTATAATGTAGGTTGCGGCGGTGTACGGAGCGGCAGATTAGGGGTTAAAAAAAATATACAGGTGTCAGCGATAGCGGGGGCGGCAGATTAGGGGTTAATAAGTGTAAGGTTAGGGGTGTTTAGACTCGGGGTTCATGTTAGGGTGTTAGGTGCAGACTTAGGAAGTGTTTCCCCGTAGGAAACAATGGGGCTGCGTTAGGAGCTGAATGCTGCTTTTTTGCAGGTGTTAGGTTTTTTTTCAGCTCAAACTGCCCCATTGTTTTCTATGGGGGAATCATGCACGCGCACATTTTTTTTTTTTAACATACTATTTTTATTGAGAACAGCAGAAAGGATACAGTAGAGTGTGTACATACACATTTCACGATTTTAGATACAATGACGTAAGATAACAATAGCAATCATCATTTACATGAATAGCAAAAGCAGGTAGTATTGAAACACTCTTAGTCACAAAATAGATCCATCCTTTCCTGTCCTCCCTTTCTCCTCCCCTAGAGGGGAGCGTTTATCAGTTTTATTGTAGCAATAAACAACATGTTTAACCGGTATGAACTGTACAACCAAGTATAGGCTGGGACTTCGCAGTGGTTTGTGGAAATTCATTTCTCTTTTCCCTACTATATGTTCTGTGTTATGAGAGAACACTAGTCAGAATAGCAAACAGACCAAAACGAAAGAAAGCACAACAACAACAAAAAAAAAAAAAAAAAAAAAAAAGGGGGGGGGGAGAAGAAAAGGAAGAGTCAAGGGATCGTGAAGAGCCGGGTCCAGGAGCCGCTTGTTAGCGTTTAAATGCTGATGTTATCCCTCCCTCTCTCCTCACCGTTCTGTGTTTGATACAAGAAACCCCATTCTCCCCTCAGGGATGCTGTCAACATGTACTCAGTGTGTGCAAATGGGATTACGATTTGTCTCTGGAGGTCAAGGCTCAGTGATATAATGTATCTTCTCCATTTGTTTATGAAATGCTTGAGTCTCCTATTAGTGTCCAGTTTAGTGTCTAGTTGCTCGATGAGCAGTTGTTTGTGTAAGCGGTGTTTAAATGAGCTAAAGCTAGGAGCAGAGTCCTCCGTCCAGACTCCCAGAATGACCTTCCTAGCAGCTAAAATGATAGTATCAAGTAAGGGGGTATCTGTGAGATGGTGGTCACGCCATTCTAGGAAGCAAATCTGTTCCACATCTATCTGGACTCTCAGTTTAATGACTCTCGTAATCCAGAAGGCAATCTTACCCCAAAACTGGTTGACTTTAGGGCATGTGTGGAAAAAATGGAGAAAGTCTGGATCGCACAATTTGCATTTGCTGCATTCATTCCTTGTTTCAGCTCTCCACTTAGCTAACCGACGAGGGATGATATAATCCCTGTGTAGCATTCTGATCTGGGATTCTCTTAGGGACATGGACAGAGTCGCTCTTCGAGCGCTCACCACGCTCTGCTGAATGAGCTCCGCAAGGTCGTCCCTTTCCACACTTCTGGTCCACTTATCCACCAACCGGGTTAAGTTTTCAGATTCAATGTGGTGTAAAAGCGATCTATATATTCCCGAGATGGCAAAGTTGCCCATTTTAAATGAGGCTACTGTCAAGGCAAATGCATGCGGTTCCCAGAATTGTGGGTCGTCTCTCATCAGTTGGTCAATATAATGTCTCATTTGCAGATAGGCATAGAAGTGGGCTCGTGGTAGCCCAAATTGGGCCTGCAGATCAGTGAATGATTTAATGCATTTCCTGGACGCGCACATTTTTTAAGCTGGCTGCGTCCGTAAGCACCGCTGGTATTGAGAGTTACAGTGGCGGTAAATTATGCTCTACGCTCCTTTTTTGGAGCCTAACGCAGCCATTCTGTGAACTCTAAATATCAGCGGTATTTAAAAGGTGCGGGGGAAAAAAAGCCAGCGTTAGCTACGCGGGTCGTTACCGACAAAACTCTAAATCTAGCTGTTTATAAAGTAAAAAAAAATCTAGTTTCTGACCTCTAAAACCCCCCCCAAAAAAAACTACCATTACTTTTAAATAAAAAAAAAACTTTCATTGCCAAAAAATAACATTACTTTAAAAAACAAAACCCAAAAGATTACTAAAAAAACTCCTAAAATTATAAAAAAATAACAAACCAAAAAGTTACCAAAAACAAACAAACTAATGTTAGAAGGAGTCATTTATTTTATTTTTAGAAAAAGAGCTTGATCACTTTAGGGCAAAGCCCTTCCATAAGGACCTTTTAAAGAGACATAAAACCCACATTTTTTCTTTCATCATTCAGACAGAGCATACAATTTTAAACAACTTTCCAATTTACTTCTGTTATCAATTTTTCTTTGTTTTTTTGTTATCCTTTGTTGAAAAGCTGGGATGTAAGCTCATGAGTGTGCACGTGTCCACAGCACTATATGGCAGCAGTTTGGCAACAATGTTATACATTAGCAGGAGCACTAGATGGCAGCACTATTTCCTGTCATGTAATGCTTCAGGCATGTGCACGCTACCTACCTAGGTATCCCTTCAACAAAGAATAACATAAGAACAAAACAAATTTTATAATGAAAGTAAATTGGAAACTTTTTAAAAATTGTATTCTCTACCTAAATAATGAAAGAAAATGTTTGGGTTTACTGTCCATTTAAGTGCTATATTTGTATTTTAGTTTTAGAATAGTTTTTTATTTTGGTGGTTTTTTTTGGCATTTTAGAATAGGGATATTTTATTTTTTTGTAATTTGTTTATTTATTTTTTATTTTTTTAATGTTAGGGTTTGTTTATTTTTAATGTTAGGGTTTGTTTATTTTTAATGTTAGGCTTTTTTTTAACTGTAATGATAGTTGTTGTTTTTTTTCTACCAGTAATTGTAGTTTATTTATTTTTTAATGGTAGTTTTTTTATGTAGTTATTGTAGTTTTTATTTTTTTAAAAGGAAAGTTGTTGTTTTCTTTAAGGTAGTTAGTTCTTTTTGTAAAAAAAAACGAGTGAGTGTTAGGTTAGGGGGTTTAGATGTTAGTGGGTTACTTTGCGTTGGGGGGCTGGTAGTTTAGGGGTTAAAGGGACATTACACCCAATTTGTATTCTCATAATTTGGATAGAGGATACAATTTTAAACAACTTTCTAATTTACTTCTATTATCTAATTTGCTTCATTCTCTTTATATTCTTTCCTAAAAAGCATATCTAGATAGGCTCAGTAGCTGCACATAGATGCCTTGTGTGATTGGCTGACCCATGTGCATTGCTATTTCTTCAATAAAGGATATCTAACGAGTGAAGCAAAGTAGATAACAGAAGTAAATTGGAATGTTGTTTAAAATTGTATTCTCTGTCTAAATCATGAAATCATTTTTTGGGGTTTAATGTCTCTTTAATAGTGTAGAAGCTTACTTTGCGGTGGGGTGTGTGGCAGTTTAGGGGTAAATAGTGAAGTTTACTTTCAACTTGTAATACGAGTGCATATTACTGCTCTACATTACCCATAGAAAATATAGGGAGCATAAATCACTGTGAGTTTGCAAAAACAAATTTGTGGTAATTTGAACAGCGCGCCACTTGTAATATAGATTTGAGCATTAAGAACATTGCATTTGCATGGCCGTGTTTACACTCCTCATGCTAAAGATAGCGCTCCACTCATAATCTAGGCCAATATGAGTAATATTGGTCTCTATGTTATTTTAATGATGAAATAGTGTTTTAATTTTCCAGCTGATATAAAGTTGACGAAGTTAATGGACTTTTGTGATTTATGAGAAAGGATCATGCCATGTTCTAAAATAATTTTTGTGTTTTTTATTGTTCAGCATTTTTTTTAATCCTAATAATTTATAATACTGCAACAAAAACTAAAGTTCCAACCAAGGTTTGTTGTTGATGATTTTTTTTTAATGCAAAACAGTCTATTAAAGTACATTTTCATTGTAGAAAATGAAGGCAAACATTGCTAATCTGGTTAATATGGAAGGATTGGGGCGAGATATGCGGCCTCGCCTGCAAAAAGCGGGTATGTTTCACCCGTCGCCCACAAATTTTACTCCCATAAGCTAAAAGAACTGCATTGTAAACCAGTATCACATATTCAGCGCAAGGACTTAAGCGGAGAAAATGGAGAAATTTCACTCCATTTTCACCTCGCCACACATACGCAGACGCAGCAAGCCTTACACTGAAAATGTAAGCACCATAACTCCCGTAAAATATTAACTAACACCTAACGTATGTCAACTGCAATCCCCCACCGCAATAACTAATAAATTATGTTAACCCCTAATCCGCCAAAACCCCACATCACAATATGCCTAATTAAACTATTACCTAATCTGCTATTTACCCAAATCGCAAACTACCTAAAAAATTATAGTAACCCCTAATCCGCTGAACCCCCACAACGCAATTTGCCTAATTAAACTATTAGCCCCTAATCTGCCATTCATCCACATATCAAACTACCTGATAAAGTATATTAACCCCTAAACCACCAACACCCCACAGCGCAATTAACCTAATTTAAGATATTAACTCCTAAACCACCAACACCCCACAATGCAAATAACTAATTAAATTACTAAGACCCCTAACCTAACACCCCCTAAATTAACTTCAATTACCTAAAATTAAAAAATACTAAATTACAATTAAAATAAAAAAACCTAACATTTTTAAAAAAATAAAAAAATAAATTTAAATTAATCTAAAATTACAAAAAATAAAAAAGTCTAACATTACAGAAAATAATAAACCAAATTATCAAAAATAAAAAAATGAAACCTAATCCCTATGAAATAAAAAAGCTCCCCCAAAATAATAACACCCCCTAATCTAAACTAAACTACCAATAGCCTTTTGTATGGCATTGCCCTAATTTTAACAGCTATTTTACAGTTAAAAAAACTATGTTCCCATAACAGTAAAACCCTAAAAACTAACACTAAAAAATCCTAAAGTACCCATTGCCGCTAAAGGGGCATTTGTATGGGCATTGCCCTTAAAAGGGCATCCAGCTCTTTTACTGTTCACAGTTCCTGAAGTCCGGCGGTGAAGTCTTCTTCCAAGCGGCAACATCTTCTTCCATCTCGGCGACCTTTTCTATCTTCATCCAGGACCACGGAACTGAAGACCGGTGACCGCGGAACTGAAGACCGGCAACCGATAAACTGAAGACCGGAGCCATGGAGCGTGGAGGATCCTCTTTGTACGATCACCGCCATACACTGATTGTTGAATTCAAGTTTAAATATTGTTTAAATATTGTGTACCTTGCATTCCTATTGGCTGATTTGAATCTTCAAATTTAATTTTTTGATAATTTGGCTTATTATTTTCTGTAATGTTAGACTTTTATTTTTGGTAATTTTAGATTAAATTGAACTTAGTTTTTTTTTAAGTACTGTTAGGATTTTTATTTTAATTGTAATTTAGTAATTTATGTAATTTGGGGTTAATTTAGGGGGTGTTAGTTTAGGGGGCTTAGTAATTTAATTACTTTGCTATGTGGGGGTCTGGCGGTTTAGGTAGATCTGGATGTGGGTGAATGGCGGATTATGGGTTAATAGTTTAATTAGGCATATTGCATTGTGGGGGGTGTCGGTTTAGGGGTTAATGCTTTTATTATTAGTTGCAATGTGGGGGAATTGCAGGTATAGGGGTTTTTACATGTCGGGTTTATTTTTGGGAGGCGTGTTAGACTTTTACGGGAGATTTGACATACTTTTTTATTTTCTTAGGCGCCGGCAGTTTCTAAAGTGCCGTAAGTCACTGGCAAATCCATGAAATGTGTGTTTACTCACATTTCTGGACATTTTATCCGACTTACGGCACTTTATTAACTGCCAGCGGAGTTTATTGGATTCCACGGGCGACGTGGGTTTAAGCAGTTGCGCTGAAGACTGTGCTGTATATGTAATCTCCCCCATTGTATTTATCTTTGACAATATGTTCTGACAATGTCAGTGCTGTTAATTAGTCTAACTTACTTATTACCAGGTGCAACATAATTAATATTTGTGATACTGTATTTATTCTGTTTTAATAAAAAAAAAAGTCTGGCATTTATCTAGCATACACAGTCTAAGGTGTGTAATAAACCTGTATAGTGCTATATTGAAACAGAACACGCCGAATGTTCCTTCAGACATATAGGCCTAGATTTGGAGTTTGGCGGTAGCCGTGAAAACCAGCGTTAGAGGCTCCTAACGCTGGTTTTAGGCTACCGCCGGTATTTGGAGTCACTCAAAATAGGGTCTAACGCTCACTTTCCAGCCGCGACTTTTCCATACCGCAGATCCCCTTACGTAAATTGCGTATCCTATCTTTTCATTGGGATTTTTATAACTCCGGTATTTAGAGTCGTTTCTGAAGTGAGCGTTAGACATCTAACGACAAAACTCCAGTCGCAGGAAAAAAGTCAGTAGTTAAGAGCTTTCTGGGCTAACGCCGGTTTATAAAGCTCTTAACTACTGTGCTCTAAAGTACACTAAGACCCATAAACTACCTATGTACCCCTAAACTGAGGTCCCCCCACATCGCCGACACTCGAAAAATTTGTTTTAACCCCTAATCTGCCGACCGCCACCTACGTTATCCTTATGTACCCCTAATCTACTGCCCCTAACACCGCCGACCCCTGTATTATATTTATTAACCCCTAACCTGCCCCCCACAACGTCGCCTCCACCTGCCTACACTTATTAACCCCTAATCTGCCGACAGGACCTGAGCGCTACTATAATAAAGTTATTAACCCCTAATCCGCCTCACTAACCCTATCATAAATAGTATTAACCCCTAATCTGCCCTCCCTAACATCGCCGACACCTAACTTCAATTATTAACCCCGAATCTCGCCGCTATTCTAATAAATGTATTAACCCCTAAAGCTAAGTCTAACCCTAACACTAACACCCCCCTAAGTTAAATATAATTTAAATCTAATGAAATTAATTAACTCTTATTAAATAAATTATTCCTATTTAAAGCTAAATACTTACCTGTAAAATAAATCCTAATATAGCTACAATATAAATCCTATTTTAGGATTAATATTTATTTTACAGGTAACTTTGTATTTATTTTAACCATGTACAATAGCTATTAAATAGTTAATAACTATTTAATAGTTACCTAGTTAAAATAATTACAACATTACCTGTAAAATAAATCCTAACCTAAGTTACAATTAAACCTAACACTAGACTATCAATAAATTAATTAAATAAACTACCTACAATTATCTACAATTAACCTAACACTACACTATCAATACATTAATTAAATACAATTGCTACAAATAAATACAATTAAATAAACTAGCTAAAGTACAAAAAATAAAAACGAACTAAGTTACAAAAAATAAAAAAATATGTACAAACATAAGAAAAATATTACAACAATTTTAAACTAATTACACCTACTCTAAGCCCCCTAATAAAATAACAAAGCCCCCCAAAATAAAAAAATGCCCTACCCTATTCTAAATTACTAAAGTTCAAAGCTCTTTTACCTTACCAGCCCTGAACAGGGCCCTTTGCGGGGCATGCCCCAAGAAATACAGCTCTTTTGCCTGTAAAAAAAAACATACAATACCCAAGCCCCCCAACATTACAACCCACCACCCACATACCCCTAATCTAACCCAAACCACCCTTAAATAAACCTAACACTAAGCCCCTGAAGATCATCCTACCTTGTCTTCACCTCACCGGGTATCACACCGATCCGTCCAGAAGAGCTCCTCCAATGTCCTGATCCAAGCCCAAGCGGGGGGCTGAAGAGGTCCATGATCCGGCTGATGTCTTCATCCAAGCGGGGCAGAAGAGGTCTTCCATCCGATTGAAGTCTTCATCCAAGCGGCATCCATCCGGAGCAAAGCGGCAGCATCCTGAAGACCTCCACCGCGGAACATCCATCCTGGCCGACGACTGAACGATGAATGACGGTTACTTTAAATGACGTCATCCAAGATGGCGTCCCTCGAATTCCGATTGGCTGATAGGATTCTATCAGCCAATCGGAATTAAGGTAGGAATATTCTGATTGGCTGATGGAATCAGCCAATCAGAATCAAGTTCAATCCGATTGGCTGATCCGATCAGCCAATCAGATTGAGCTCGCATTCTATTGGCTGTTCCGATCAGCCAGGATTTATTTTACAGGTAAGTATTTAGCTTTAAATAGGAATAATTTATTTAATAAGAGTTAATTAATTTCGTTAGATTTAAATTATATTTAACTTAGGGGGGTGTTAGTGTTAGGGTTAGACTTAGCTTTAGGGGTTAATACATTTATTAGAATAGCGGTGAGCTCCGGTCGGCAGATTAGGGGTTAATGTTTGAAGTTAGGTGTCGGCGATGTTATGGAGGGCAGATTAGGGGTTAATACTATTTATGATAGGGTTAGTGAGGCGGATTAGGGGTTAATAACTTTATTATAGTAGCGCTCAGGTCCGGTCGGCAGATTAGGGGTTAATAAGTGTAGGCAGGTGGAGGCGACGTTGTGGGGGGCAGATTAGGGGTTAATAAATATAATATAGGGGTCGGCGATGTTAGGGCAGCAGATTAGGGGTACATAGGGATAATGTAAGTAGCGGCGGTTTACGGAGCGGGGTCAGCGATAGCGGGGGGTTAATAAGTGTAAGGTTAGGGGTGTTTAGACTCGGGGTACATATTAGAGTGTTAAGTGCAGACGTAGGAAGGGTTACCCCATAGCAAACAATGGGGCTGCGTTAGGAGCTGAACGCGGCTTTTTTGCAGGTGTTTGGTTTTTTTTCAGCTCAAACAGCCCCATTGTTTCCTATGGGGGAATCGTGCACGAGCACGTTTTTGAGGCTGGCCGCGTCCGTAAGCAACTCTGGTATCGAGAGTTGAAGCTGCGTTAAAAATGCTCTACGCTCCTTTTTTGGAGCCTAACGCAGCCTTTATGTGGACTCTCAATACCAGAGTTATTTTTATGGTGCGGCCAGAAAAAAGCCGGCGTTAGTTTTTCGGGTCGTTACCGACAAAACTCCAAATCTAGCCGATAGTAAATTGTGAAATTTGCATACTGAAAACTGAATGTGTTATTGATCCACAGCAGAGAAAGTTAAACATTTCATTAGCAGTACATTTAAATAATACACAGTACTTTTTTGAAATTATACATCGGAATCAACAATTAAGAACACATAGCAAATCAATTCATACAAATCACTAGGAAGCACAAATGGGATGAATATAGTGTTGAACTTAAATGTGATTCTAAGGGTACTGACATATTTTTAAGAATTTTGACAGACAATATAAACAAAAAATATAAGCTACTGGCAAAGTTAGACTATTTGTCTAATTGGCAATTCAAGCGCATCACTTTTAGCTAAAAGAAAGAACTACATAAAAAATGAACCCTAAATTAGCTGATCTAGCGTTAACAGAATTGAGCCTGGGGGACTTCTTTTTAGCAACAAATTTATGAAAGAAATAACATAATTTATGTAAGAACTTACCTAATAAATGTATTTCTTTCATGGTGGCAAGAGTGCATGAGCTATTGACATATGGGATATACATTCCTACCAGGAGGGGGCAAAGTTTCCCAAATCTAAAATGCCTATAAATACACCTCCCACCTCACTCATACCTCAGTTTAACGTATAGCCAAGTTAGAGAGGTGTAAAAGGAGTAAATGCATAAAAAAGAGGAACAGGATAAATAAAGTGCTTTCTATAAAAAAAATCATAACCCTAAAAACATTGGGTGGGTCTCATGGACTCTTGCCACCATGAAAGAAATTAATTTATCAGGTAAGTTCTTACATAAATTATGTTTTCTCTTATATAGGTGCCAAGAGTCCATGAGCTAGTGACGTATGGGATATAATATCCAAGATGTGGAAGTCCACAAGTCACTAGAGAGGGAGGGATAAAATAAAAACAGCTATTTCCGCTGAGAAATTAAATCCAAAAAAATATTTAAGTTTTCTAAAAACTTCAAAAAACTTAAATCATAGGCACTAGAATCAAACCAAAACAGCTGCCCGAAGAACCTTTATATATATGAATATCTATTGATAAATACATAGAACATATTCTCCTATGTGCAGAACATTGGAATGTGAAATATTTACAGTAAATACACAGCATAACACATGTTTTCATCTACTTAAAGGGAGTTAAAATCCAAAAATGTTCATTCATGATTCAGATAGAGAATACAATTTCAAACAACTTTCCAATTTTATTCAATTTGTTTTGTTCACTTGATATCCTTTTCTAAAAAGTATAGTTAGGTAGGGTTTAGGAGTAGCAATGCACTACTGGGAGCTGTTTTGTATATGTCTAGGGTTATTATATAAGCCTGTGCACCCTTCCCTTGTTTCCAGTTTGTTTGGATTTGAGAGCTTAACTGCCTGTGACTCTGGAGACAGCACAGCTTCCTGTGAGTGCCCGTAAGTACCCAGGGCCGAGCATGTTGCAGGGTCATGGGATGGATACCCGGTCCGGTATGAGAGTGCGGTCCCCTTCCGTGTTTTGTATATCTCTAGGGTAATTACATAAGCCTGTGCACCCTTCCCTTGTTCCCAGTTTGTTTGGATTTGAGAGCTTGCATTGTGTGGCTGTTTTAGGGTCCCAGGTATTGGAAAGGACCTTGACGAGGTACCTGGGCTTGTCCCATTTGGCCAGGTGCGGTAACTAACCTTTCCATTTTTGCTTTTAAATCTTAGCTTAGAGCTTGTAAGTGAGTGCTGGACTTTCTCTGTGTGTTGTATTAATTTGTTTTGTAATTTTCCCTATGATTCTTGCACCCAGACCTGTCTGGGGTTAACTGCCTGTGACTCTGGGGACAGCACAGCTTCCTGTGGGTGCCCGTAAGCACCCAGGGCTGAGCATGTTGCAGGGTCATGGGATGTGTACCCAGTCCGGTATGAGAGTGCAGTTCCCTTCCGTGTTTTGTATATGTCTAGGGTGATTACATAAGCCTGTGCAACCTTCCCTTGTTCCCAGATTGTTTGGATTTGAGAGCTTGCATTGTGTGGCTGTTTTAGGGTCCCAGGTATTGGAAAGGACCTTGACGTGGTACCTGGGCTTGTCCCATTTGGCCAGATGCGGTAACTAACCTTTCCATTTTTGCTTTTAAATCTTAGCTGAAAGCTTGTAAGTGAGTGCTGGACTTTCTCTGTGTGTTGTATTAATTTGTTTTGTAATTTTCCCTATGGTTCTTGCACCCAGACGTGTCTGGGGTTAACTGCCCGTGACTCTGGGGACAGCACCGCTTCCTGTGAGTGCCCGTGAGCATCCAGGGCTGAGCATGTTGCAGGGTCATCGGATGTGTACCCGGTCCGGTATGAGAGTGCAGTCCCCTTCCGTGTTTTGTATATGTCTAGGGTGATTACATAAGCCTATGCACCCTTCCCTTGTTCCCAGTTTGTTTGGATTTGAGAGCTTGCATTGTGTGGCTGTTTTAGGGTCCCAGGTATTGGAAAGGACCTTGACGTGGTATCTGGGCTTGTCCCATTTGGCCAGATGCGGTAACTAACCTTTCCATTTTTGCATTTAAATCTTAGCTGAGAGCTTGTAAGTGAGTGCTGGACTTCCTCTGTGTGTTGTATTAATTTGTTTTGTAATTTTCCCTATGGTTCTTGCACCCAGACCTGTCTGGGGTTAACTGCCTGTGACTCTGGGGACAGCACAGCTTCCTGTGAGTGCCCGTGAGCACCCAGGGCTGAGCATGTTGCAGGGTCATATGATGTGTACCCGGTCCGGTATGAGAGTGCAGTTCCCTTCTGTGTTTTGTATATGTCTAGGGTGATTACATAAGCCTGTGCACCCCTCCCTTGTTCCCAGTTTGTTTGGATTTGAGAGCTTGCATTGTGTGGCTGTTTTAGGGTCCCAGGTATTGGAAAGGACCTTAAAGTGGTACCTGGGCTTGTCCCATTTGGCCAGATGCGGTAACTAACCTTTCCATTTTTGCTTTTAAATCTTAGCTGAGAGCTTGTAAGTGAGTGCTGGACTTTCTCTGTGTGATGTGTGTGTATATATATAACTATTGATAAATACATAGAACATATTCTCCTATGTGCAGAACATTGGAATGTGAAATATTTACAGTAAATATACAACATAACACGTTTTCATCTTCTTAAAGGGAGTTAAAATCCAAAAATGTTCATTCATGATTGAGATAGAGCATACAATTTCAAACAACTTTCCAATTTTATTTTATTTGTTTTGTTCACTTGATATCCTTTTCTGAAAAGCATAGTTAGGTAGGGTTTAGGAGCAGCAATGCACTACTGTGAGCTTCCTGCTGATTGGTGGCTGCACATATATGCCTCTGTCATTGGCTCATTCAATGTGATCAGCTAACTCCCTGTAGTGAATTGATACTCCTTCAATAAAGGATAACAAGGGAATGAAGCAAATGTCATAATAGAAGTAAATTTTAAAGTTGTTTAAAATTGTATGCTTTATCTAAACCATGAAAGAAAAATGTATGCATGTATATGTATTTATGTGTTTATATGTTTATATTTGTCTGTAAATACATATATACACATATAAATACATATGTATACATATGTACACTCATATATACATATATATATATGTATCTATCATCTATCTATCTATCTATCTATCTATCTATCTATCTATATTTAGAGATGTCTATGTATGTATCTCAATGTTAAAGTCCTTTGCAGCCTCATATCTTTGAGCCCTTATAACTTTTTTGTGCAATATTTTTAAAAAAAATATTTTTTATTAGATAATGTTATTATGAGTGGAACTGTACTTTGTAATGTATGTTTGATGTGTTTTGTGACACTTTTGTTTTGCGAAACAGTTAACCAGAGCTCTGATGTCGTGCTAACCTAACGTGCATTAACTTCAATTGCGCTTACTTAATCGCATTTACTTTCAACTTGCAATACGAGCGAAAAACTCAATGCACATAAACATCCGCGATAAATGTGCACATTTCAGGCTGGTATGAGCTTATGAACATGATGTAATGTGTGCACAAGGCAGCAAGGCTATCACTAAGCAAAGGTGGAAATAAGATACATCATTACACAAAAGTCACTAAAAAATAAAGCGCTTTACACAGCTGATAGTGTACGTGCCCCAAGGCAATGGGAAGCCTATTTTTGCCGTATCTGAGAACATGAAGACAACAGCTGTCTCTGGCATTTGCAATCGCTCACAAAAATGTCTGCTTCTGTTGGCTCCAGAATTGCTAGGAGTATGCCTGCAGATAATCTGGAGATGTCATATATGGGAGTGCATATTTTGTGGGACATTGAAAGGGCTAGAGGCACTTTATGACTTAAAGGGAAAATAAAGTCAAAATTAAAATTTCATGATTCACACAGAGCATGCAATTTTAAACAACTTTCCAACCATTACAAGTGGCTGGTTATTGCTACCGCGAGCGCTTATAAAATTAACCAGACATCCAATCTCTGTTTAATTTAATAAATCTGCCCCAAATATCCCGAAAATGCTGTCTAGTTTAGTTTATTAAAAAATAAAGATGGTAGAATCTTTCTTTTTTAACCCCTTAACGACCAAGGACGTACGCCACACGTCCTCAAAAAAAATGCAGTTAATGACCGAGGACGTGTGGCGTATGTCCTTGGTCTGGAAAGCAGCTGGAAGCGATCCTGCTCGCTTCCAGCTGCTTTCTGGTTATTGCAGTGATGCCTCGATATGGAGGCATCCTGCAATAACCCCCCTTGGCCATCCGATGCAGAGAGAGCCACTCTGTGGCCCTCTCTGCACCGGACATCGATGGCCGGTATCGTTGGTGGGTGGGAGCCGACTTGGGAGGCGGGTGGGCGGCCATCGGTGAGATCTGGAAGGTGGAGGGGGGCGGGATCGGGGGCGGAGCCTTCGGGGGCACGAACGGGCGCGCGCGCGTGCATGGGGGGTGGCGGGCGGGCGCGTGCACGGGGCGGGAGCGGGTGGGAACCGCTACACTACAGAAATTTTTTTATAAGTATATTGTCAAATAAAATTAAATACTTTTTTACCAAAGCATCTAAGGGATCTGGAGGGGTGGGGAGTTGGTATTGGGGGGGGGGAAGCTACACTACAGAAAAGGGACATTTTTTAATAATATTATTCACTAAAATGGGTACTGGCAGACAGCTGCCAGTACCCAAGATGGCGCACATTAAGTCAGAGGGGGAGGGTTAGAGAGCTGTTTGGTGGGGGATCAGTGAGGTTGGGGGCTAAGGGGGATCCTACACAGAAGCATATGTAAATATGCAAAAAAAAAATGCACAAAAAAGCCCAAATTTTCCTTTTATTTTAGTACTGGCAGAGTTTCTGCCAGTACTTAAGATGGCGGGGACATTTGTGGGGTAGGGGAGGGAAGAGAGATGTTTGGGAGGGATCAGGGGGTCTGATGATTCAGGTGGGAGGCTGATCTTTACACTAAAGCTAAAATTAACCCTGCAAGCTCCCTACAAGCTACCTAATTAACCCTTTCACTGCTAGCCATAATACACGTGTGATGCGCAGCGCCATTTAGCAGCATTCTAATTACCAAAAAGCAACGCCAAAGTCATATATGTCTGCTATTTCTGAACAAAGGGGATCCCAGGGAAGCATTTACAACCATTTGTGCCATAATTGCACAAGCTGTTTGTAAATGATTTCAGTGAGAAACCTAAAATTGTGAAAAATTTTGCGTTTTTTTTAATTTGATCGCATTTGGCGGTGAAATGGTGGCATGAAATATACCAAAATGGGCCTAGATCAATACTTGGGGTTGTCTACTACACTACACTAAAGCTAAAATTAACCCTAGAAGCTCCCTACATGCTCCCTAATTAACCCCTTCACTGCTGGGCATAATACACGTGTGGTGCGCAGTGGCATTTAGCGGCCTTCTAATTACCAAAAAGCAATGCCAAAGCCATATATGTCTAATATTTCTGAACAAAGGGGATCCCAGAGAAGAATTTACAACCATTTATGCCATAATTGCACAAGTAGTTTGTAAATAATTTCAGTGAGAAACTGAAAGTTTGTGAAAAAAATTGTGAAAAAGTGAACGATTTTTTGTATTTGATCGCATTTGGCGGTGAAATGGTGGCATGAAATATACCAAAATGGGCCTAGATCAATACTTTGGGATGTCTTCTAAAAAAAAATATATACATGTCAATGGATATTCAGGGATTCCTGAAAGATATCAGTGTCCCAATGTAACTAGCGCTAATTTTGAAAAAAAATGGTTTGAAAATAGCAAAGTGCTACTTGTATTTATGGCCCTATAAGTTACAAAAAAAGCAAAGAACATGTTAACATTTGGTATTTCTAAACTCAGGACAAAATTTAGAAACTATTTAGCATGGGTGTTTTTTGGTGGTTGTAGATATGTAACAGATTTTGGGGTTCAAAGTTAGAAAAAGTGTGTTTTTTTCCATTTTTCCTCATATTTTATAATTTTTTTTATAGTAAATGATAAGATATGATGAAAATAATGGTATTTTTAGAAAGTCCATTTAATGGCGAAAAAAACGGTATATAATATGTGTGGGTACAGTAAATGAGGAAGAGGAAAATTTCAGCTAAACACAAACACCGCAGAAATGTAAAAATAGCCTTGGTCCCAAACGGACAGAAAATGGAAAAGTGCTCTGGTCACTAAGGGGTTAATACAATTACTGCACTACAGTATTTTGGGGTTAACGTTGGTGGGAGTGGGGTGTTAGAAAAAAAAGCGACAATGAAAAGTGCCTTTACATTGCGTTCAATGGGAACTGTGTGTTCCCAGCAAATTATTATTATTATTATACTTTACTTATGAAGCGCCAACATCTTCTGCAGCGCTGTCCATGGGTACAATTCCTGTGAATAAAACTATGATATCAAACTTGTAAGAGACAAGACAAAATTTTACAAACACATACAGGAGGAATTGAGGGCCCTATTCCCATGGGAACTTACAATCTAGAAGGGTAGGAGGTTGAGAAACAGGAGATGAGGACTGCAAGACTGAGAAAGATGTTAATGTAGAGTTAGATGAGGGAAATGTTAGGTAATTGAAATTCATGTATTACTGAGTTAGGTGGTAGGCTTCTCTGAACAAAAAAGACTTCAGGGAGCAGTTAAAGGAAGAAAGATTAGGCTAAAGCCTGACAGCACAAGGGAGAGTGTTCCAGAGGGTAGGTGCTGCACGACAGAAGTCCTGCAGTCTAACATGGGAAGAGGTAATAGTTGAAGATGCAAGGAGCAGGTCATTGTTGGATCTTAGTGGGTGGGCTGGAGTATACTTGTTGATTAGAGAGGATAGGTAGTGGGGAGCAGCATTGGGGAGAGCTTTGTATGTAAGGGTGAGGATTTTGAATTTAATTCTGCTGTGAATGGGGAGCCAATGAAGGGACTCGCAGAGAGGTGCAGCAGATACAGAGTGACGGGAAATGTGGATTAGCCTGGCAGAGGCATTTAGGATGGATTGAAGGGGGGAGAGGCGGGAAAGAGGAAGGCCAGTAAGTAGGTTATTGCAGTAGTCAAGTCGGGAAATATCAAGAGAGTGGATAATTTGCTCTGTGGTGTTAGTGCTCAGAAAAGGGTGAATCTTGGAAATATTGCATAGGTGGCTGTGGCAGGATGAAGAAAGCAATTGGATGTGGGCCACGAAGGATAGATTTGAGTCAAGTGTAACTCAGAGGCAGCAGACTTGGGGTGATGGTGAGATGGTGATGCCATCGACAGGGATAGAAAAGTCAGAAGTCGGCATAGAGCTTGAGGGGGGATTAGGAGGAGCCCAGTCTTAGACATGTTAATCTTTAGGTGGTGAGAGGCCATCCAGGAAGAAATACCAGATAAGCAGTCGCTGACATGAGAAAGGACAGAGGGAGAGAGGTAGATCTGGGTGTCATCAGCATAAAGGTGATATTTGAAGCCGTAACTGTTTATAAGTTTACCCAGTGAAGAAATGTAAAGGGAGAAGAGTAGAGGACCCAGAACAGATCCTTGAGGTACTCCAACAGACAGAGGCATCGGATAGGAGGAATCACCAGCAAATGACTCAGAAAAAGACCTGTGAGAAAGATAATAGTGAATTCAAGAAAGAGCAGTGCCACAGAGGCCGAGCTAAGGGTCTGTAGGAGGATGGGGTGTCCACTGTGTCAAAGGCAGCAGATAGGTCAAATAAGATAAGTATATAATAGTGGCTATTACTTTTAGCAGGAATAAGATCATTAGTAACCTTGGTAAGGGCAGTCTCAGTTGAGTGTTTGGGGCGGAATCCAGATTGCAGGGGGTGAAGCAAGGAGTTGGTGGACACAAAGTGGGTTAGGCGATTGTAAACTAGTTTTTATAGAAGTTTTGATGTTAGAGGAAGCAGTAATATGGGGCAGTAGTTCTCAGGAGGATTAGGGTCAAGGGAGGGTTTTTTGGGTATGGGAGTGAACTTTGAATGTTTGAAAAAAGATGGGAATGAACCAGTAGAGAGAGATAGGTTGAAGATGTGAGTAAGAGCAGGAGTGAGGGTGGAAGACAGGGAGGGTATTAAATGGGAAGGGATAGGGTCGAGCGGGCAGGTAGTGAGGCGTGAGGAAGATAGTAGTGAAGAAACTTCATTCTCAGTGGCTGGATGGAAGATGCAGAAAGTGGCAGAGGAGCAGAGGAAGTAACTGGGTCTGTTGTAAGATTGCAGGTGGATGTTGGGATGTTGTTTCGAATAGTACGTGTTTTGTTTAAAAAGTAGTCTGCCAGGTCTTGCACACTAAAAACAGGCGGGGGTGGAGCAGGTGGGTAGATGAGGGAGTTAGAGGTGGAGAAGAGTCGTTAAGGGTTTGAGAAAAGTGTAGATATGAGAGAAGAGAAGTAGGTTTGCTTGGCTAAGTGAAGGGCAGAAGTGTATGAATGAAGAATAAACTTATAGTGGATGAAATCAGGTTCAGAGTGAGTTTTCCTCTAGACACGCTCAGCAGTACGGGAGCATTTTTGCAAATAGCATTTTTGCTGAGAGTGCCAGGGCTGAAACTGACGGTGTGATGTTTTGTACAATTGTGGAGGGGCAAGTGTGTCTAGTGCATAGGAGAGAGTTTTGTTATAGTGGGTTGTAGTGAGATCAGGGCAGGTTATAGTGTAAGTGTAAGGGAGGAGATCTTGAATGATTTTTGAAAATTGGAGCGGATCCACAGCATGTAGATTTCTACAGGTGCGGGGGCGGGATGGAGAAGTGGGTTTAGCTGTAGCATTAATATTATAGGTGACCAGGTTATGGTCTGAAATAGGAAAAGAAAAAGAGCAGACGGGTGACAGCAAATACAATAACAATTTCTTGTGGAGATAAAAAGGAAGGCAACGTTTCGGGACCAATCTCCCTTATTCATGCCATACCTGCTACAAACAATAAAGTGACTTATATACATGTATACCACTAGGTGGCGCTCAAGTACAATTAACCCATTCTTATTCTAAACATTTACTTATCAATAAATTTAGCTTACAACAATATGCTTCTTATTATGTATATATAGCAGCAAAAAAACCCTCTTAATTAAACTAGAGTTATAGTTATATCAAATTCATCATAGAAAAATATCATCATACATATTCAATACAGAAAAAATATTCATCATAGAAACACAGTGAGGTCCCAATCCCTGTTTAACCCCTTGGGTTCCAGGCATTCTAACTCATATATCCAATATGATTCTTTCTGTTTCAGCAAAACTTCTCTATCTCCTCCTCTACGTGGAATATTAATGCTATCAATAATTTGAAATTTCAACTGACTTATAGAATGGCCAGCTTTCACAAAGTGGGCAGCCATGGGAGCTTTAACATTACCAGTCCGAATATTGCTCTTATGCTCAATAATTCTATCTTTGGCGGACCTGGACGATTCCCCTATGTAAACCCCCCACATGGACATTTGATCATATATATTACAAAAGTGGTTAAGCATGTAAAAAAACCTTTAATGCAATACTTTTTTCCAGTGTGAGGGTGATAAAAGACTGACCCTTTGGTAATGTTGCCACAATATGAGCACCCTAAGCAGGGATAGCAACCATTATTTTTGTAGTAATGTAACCAGGCCCCATCTTAGTACTTGGGCCAATGTCAGCTCTAACTAATTTATTTTGAATATTGGTACCCCTTTTAGAGGCGGACATAGGGGGTCTTGAAACTCAACCACAGATGGATTACAATCAGATAAAATGCTCCAGTGTTTTCTGATAATACGCTGTATTTCCCTGCTTTGTGCATTGTATTCTGATATAAAAATCAGCCTGTCATTTTTATTATCCTCCTTCTTATCCCTATCCTTGGGATGCAATAAACTTAACCTTGAAATTGACTTCACTGTTTCAATTTCTTTAGTAATAAGTGTTGTAGGATAACCCCTTTCTAAAAATCTCTCTCCAATCTCTGTCATTCTTTTGTCTAGTATTTTATCATCTGATACAATTTTGCGTACCCGCAACATTTGACTATGGGGGAGGGATTTAAGGAGTGATGGTGGATGTGCACTTTCAAAGTGCAACAGGCTATTTCGATCAGTTTCTTTATTAAACAAATCAGATTTAAAATTGTTACCTGATTTAATTACTCTCACGTCCAGGAAATCAATAAACTCCTCACTCCATGTCAATTTCAATTTTATATACATTGAGGATGAATTTAAATCATTCACAAACTTTTCCAGGGTTCCAACGTCGCCCAACCAGATACCAAAGATATCGTCAATATACCGTCACCAGGTGGCGCCATAGTGAACAAATACATTGTTAGAAAAAAACATATTTTTCTTCATAGAGGTTCATAAAAATATTTGCATAGTTTGGGGCGATGTTGGAACCCATGGCTGTTCCCTGGAGTTGGAGGAAATAATCGTCCTGGAAGAGAAAGTAATTTCCACATAATATAATGGTAAGAAGCTGAATGAAAAAATCAATTTGAGCAGGAGTATATTGATTATCAGTTCTCAATATATTATCTACAGCATCAATCCCACTTGAATGTTTAATGTTAGTATAGAGACTCTCCACATCTAAACTAAACATAATAAATTTACTAGTAGGGAGGTCTAAAGAGTCTAATTTACATAGAAAATTACCTGTTTCTTTAATAAAGGAACTGGAACGCTCCACATAAGGGCGTAAGATTTTATCTAAAAATATTGAAATATTTGTGAACACTGAGTTGGTACTTGCAACGATTGGGCACCCAGGTTTTTTTTGGCATCTTTGTGTACTTTGGGTAGAACATACATCACTGGTGTGCAACATCCTTACCTATTAACCCTCTACTTTCTGCTCTTGAAATAATCATATTAATTTCTTTTTGTAATTTAAATACGGGGTTATAATTAAGTTTTTTATACACTGAACCATTGCTTAGTTGATTTCTAATTTCTTTAATGTAGACATCCTTATCAAGCACAACAGTTGCACCTCCCTTATCCGCCCTTTTTAAAATAATATCAGGGTGATCTTGCAGGTTCTTTAAAGCTATACAATGATTAGCTGACATATTTGTACCTCTCTGTTTATAATTATTCCCCTTACTTCTATATTTTTCAACTTGCGCCTGAAGTTTAGCAATATCTTTCTGAACTAAAGTTGTATATGTTCCTATGCTATGGTTATAAACATTAGGATTATATTTACTTTTTTTCCTAAGCCCCAGTTGTTTTAAATGGATAGTTGGACTCTTTAATTTCAAATTCCTTATAAACCTAAACAGGTCTTTTTGTAGCTGAAAAAAATTACAGTTCTTATCTGGGCAGAATGAAAGTCCTTTGTTAAGTAGTTCTAGTTCAGATTCAGAGAGTTCATGTTTAGAGATATTAATAACATTATTTGATTGTGTCTCTGTTAGGGTAGGTGTTAGCTTGTCAGCTGTAATATAATGGCTTACCCCCGATATCCTAATATCGTCAGTGTCATCATTCAATGCCCCCGCCTTGACCGTAGCTGCCGAGAGGGTTTCTTCTTTATTTCTTTTGAGCTGCTGCTGGTGCTTATGTCCGCCCGTCTCTGACTGGATCTGACTCCCCCGGCGATGAATCCTGCGACTCCGTGCTGCTGCCGCTTTGCATCGGCTCATGGCTCTGACGTCTTCGGGTATGCGACATGTATCTCCGCCGGGAACCTTCAGGGTCATAGCGCCACCTATACACTTTACCAGAAATAGCAAAAGGGCAGCAGGTGAGGTGAGATATAGAGCAGAGGTAGGAAAATACCAGGTCGATGGGGTGTCCATCACTGTGAGTAGGGAATATAATGGATTGTGAGAGACCGAAGGAGGCTGTGAGTGAAAGAAGTTTAGAGGCAACAGGAGCAGATGGTTTGTCAATGGGAATGTTGAAGTCCCCAAGAATTAGGGTTGGTATATTTGTAGAGAGAAAGTGAGGAAGGCAGGTGGCAAAGTTGTCAAGGAATTGGAAGGTCGGTCCAGGAGGGCGATAGATGACTTTCACTCTGAGTGAGAGGGGGGAGAAGAGGCGAATACAGTGGACTTCAAAGGAGGAGAAGGAGAGAGATGGGATTGGAGGTACAAACTGATAAGTGCAGGAGGGGGAGAGCAGGATCCCAACGCCACCACTATGTTTCTCACCTGACCTCGAGTGTGGCTAAAGTAGAGACCACCATGTGTGAGAGCAGCAAAGGGAACGGTGTCAGAAGAAGATAGCCATGTTTCGGTAATTGCTAAAAGGGTGAAAGCCTTTGATATAAACAGGTCATGAATGGCTGTAAGTTTGTTGCAGACAGAGCGAGAGTTCCATAGTGCACAAGTGAAAGGAGTGTGTGCGTATGGGTTGCATTGGATGGAAATGAGTTTATGTGTGTTGCTTTTATTAAAGTTTCTATAAGGAGTGCCTGATTTGGTAATGGTGGGAATGTTGGTGGGCCCAGGATTTGGAAAGATGTCCCCTGATGCTAATAGCAGCAAGATGGAAAGTAAGAGTAGGTGAGAAGGAGATTTATTGCAGTGGGGGTATTTCTGTGAGGTGGTGCAGTTTAGTGACATAGATTTTAAAATAGAGAATAGTTCATGAGAGCTAAGATATGGAGAAGAAAGGAGAGAGGGGCCTATAAAAACTGCATGTGGAGAAGGGTAAGGTATGAACATGTGAGCATGCCTGTGGAATAGGCATGAGACTGTTAAAAGGAAAAGCAATCCTGAAAACATCCCAAAATATACAACGAAAATATTTTTGCGTGCCTATTCTTTAAATCTTGTTCAATTCTTGTATAATTCTTAGTGCTGTCACTTAAAGAAGGCCACTTAGACAGATGGAAGCTTAGAGAGATGGAGTGCTCTGCAAATGCTATACCCCTGCAAATGCTCCACTATAGCTGATCTTAGATTTAAAAGGCTGAGTTTACTAAATATATATGTACGGTATATGTTTATATACATATATATTTATGTGTTAATTAATATATATATATATATATATATATATATATATATATATATACATATTAACATATTAACACATACATTTATATGTTTATCAGAATATACATACTGTATATATTTATACTTGCTGCCATCATTTGGCGACTTACCCCCTTCGCTGGCGCTGAAGTTCGGATGCCATCTGTGACGGCATATGAATGAGGCTCCCATTTGAGACTATGGAAGTGCGCAATGAGCCTATGGAAGCTTGCAATGCTTCCTAGCAATGCGAATGCGAGCATGCGTTCGCATTTAACTTGTAATACCAGCGCTCCATTTGTAATCTAGCCCTTAGTTTGTGGAATCCTAACCTACACTGAAAGCTTTTATATTGGAGTCTGGGCTATTGATAAGCCTAAGTAAACACAACCAGCAGAAGAAATTACACTCCCAGTGGGGAGCAGGGACATTGTAAATTCATTTTTTCTTTGCATAAATGTTTTGTGGACAATCCATTTATATAGGCCATCTGGGTGTGTTTTTGTAAAAATGTAAAGTTTTGCTTATTTTTTTATAACATTGTGTTAATTTTCAGACTCCTAACCAAGCCCCAGAGTGTCAGATGTATACATGCGTTTTACAGACTACTGCTGGCGCCTGTTTATGTTATCTGTCTTTTCATATACAGGGAGGGGGTAGGGAAGTGTCTGCTATTCTTGCTTTCCCAGCCACTTTCACTGGGTGTCCCAACCAAATCTCAACAGTGCTAAAATGGGAGCTTCTAGTTTAAGTAAGTTTCTAAAAGGATTTTTAGATCAGCATCTGTGCATAATCTTCTTTATAGCAGTGTCTATTACATGCAGTTATATGAAAATTGGTGTATACTGTCCCTTTAAGTAATAAATGTTAATTTTCCAGTGTTCTCTCTAAGTATTGGGCTTTGGTTTAAAAACAGATATAAGATAAGCAAGCAAGTGTGTGTACATAAAGTGATAACATAATGAAATCTGATATTACCTGCAAGATCAACCAATTTCAATAGACTGTGGTTTAAAAGCACAAAGCCAGCTATTTCATATACAAAAATAAACCTGAAAATGCAATTTTTCATACATTTTATACTCTGCAGCTGGTATAACAAGTCATTGAAAATACAGTTATGGTAAAATGATTCAAGTATACTGTCCGTTTAAGCAAAAAGTAGATGATGTACAAACAGATGGATCCTAAAAGGAAACAGAAAGGAGGCGCCGCATTGTGTAAGCTATAAACAATCCAATAATATACAATCAGCAAAAGTGAGTCGCAAGAGCACACTTATGTGATGGTGGAAGCAGTCTGAACAATTAGAAGTGGTTCAGTACACTATCTCTCCAGCAAATCCAAGTTCCCAAGCTCTGTGCTATGTGAGTCAGCAACAATCAGGAACATGATCCAATAGTAATGCCATTTTGTAAAAAGTATAAAAAAGATAACAATGAACACTGTCATCTTACAAGACGACAACAGAGAAATGCCACGTTTCTCTGCGTGCAACGCTGTTTCAACAGGAAGATGCGCCGCCTCTTTTGTGTTTACTTTTAGGATCCATCTGTTTGTACATCAAATATGTGCATGATTTAGATAGAGCATGTTATTGTAAGACACTCTTAAATTCCCTATTTTCAAATTTAATTTCTTGTGGTATCCTTTGTTGACAAACATATGTTCATATTCTACACTACTGAGAGCTAGCTGGTGATTGGTGGCTACACATATTTGTCTTTTGTCATTGGCTCGCCTGATGTGTTCAGTTAGCTCCCAGCAGTGCATTGCTTCTCCGGTGCTGACATTAAAGGGTCATAAAACCCAATTTTTTTCTTTCATGATTTAGAATTAACATGCAATTTTAAACAACTTTCTATTTTATTTACATGATCTAATTTGCTTCATTCTCGTGATATTCTTTGATGAAAAGTTTATCTAGTTAGGCTTAGTAGCTGCTGATTGGTGGCTGCACATAGATACTTCATGTGATTGGCTCACCCATGTGCATTGCTATTTCTTCAAAAAAGGATATCTAAAGAATGAAGCAAATTTGATAACAGAAGTAAATTAGAATGTTGTTTTAAACTGTATTTTCTATCTGAATTATTATAGAAAACTTTTGGGTTTAGTGTCCCTTTAACTAAGTAAAAAAATTATAATCAGTAAAAATAATTCAATTTTATATTTTTAAACAAATAAGTGAATGTGAAAAGTAAAAATAAAAATTCAACACTGTGCACTGGGCACTGTAAAGTAATATAACTTGTATAATGTCTATAGATCTTCCATAGACGTGAAATAGAAAAAAATAAACTTCCATAGTGTAATTCTGTAAGTTCTGTGTATGATGTCTAATTGAAAAGTTACTCACACAGGATAGATCTTCTATAGCTCTAAGGTTCACTCTCAATAATAGGATCAATCCTCATAGCAGTCAAGGGATTCCATTTTTATTCATAGCGTATGTCATGAATACCGGACCACCAAGGCTACCCCCCACCCCCCTACTACCTGGCTAACTCCTTTCATGGCTTACGGAATCTTCCAGACTCTTGCTATCTGTTATTTTGCTATTTGTACTTTGTCAGGAAAGTGCTTAACTCTGACCGGAAAAACCCCTCTCCGGCTGGCCGGGCCCCTGGAACTGCCGGTCGGCCACATCACCATGGACACCCGCTAACCTTTACTTCAGGTCGCTCCAGCGGCCCTTTACCCCAGAGCTTTTTTGTGGATTTGTAGCCCATAGGGAGGACCAGAGGTGGGGTGACTACCTGAAGGGAGATCCCTTGGGAAATGGGGGTTTTGGACACCCCCACCTCAATATCTTTACCAGGTTGTTACTCCTGTCCCTAGTAGTGGATCCTGCCCCTTTTTATACAGTGGCATCTGGGGACCGAGGGCTCCCCAGGATCACCCCGAAACTATGACTAAGTACTGTGGGGACTCTATGGGACTGTGGCTCCTATGGAGGTGCCGGACTGTCTGGAGGGGCGGGAATGGCTGGAGATCTTGGGATCAGATAAGGCTCTGAATGTGTATATAAGCAGTGTGTGTTTCACAATAAAATCAGTTGTTGTATCACCTGAATACTAGTCTGTCTAGTTCTTTGAGTGGGCTCCTTAATACTAGTCTGTCTAGTTATTTGGGGTGCATCACTATAATCACTTTCTTCGCTACATAGCGGCCTGTTCCAGGTATAGGAAGGATCCTTCTGGCGGAGCAACCCAGTCGGGGTAGCTGGTATCAGTCAGTGGTGGGCAACAATCACTTGGTGGCTACACAGCTGCAGTCAGCAGGGAGGAAGCAGGACCCTTTTGCCGGAGCTACCATCAAATTGGCTGGCAACAGTGGGATCAGCTTCTTCCACATGGTTCCTGCTGACAGAGGAGAAGCGCCACAGTAGCCTGCAACTATGGAAGCCCAGTTCCAATGGAGAGTACAAGGGGCTCTGGCCCAGCTGGACGGTCCTGGTTCTAAACAGGACTAGCTGAGCTAGAGGAACATTATCCGCCAGCAGCTATGGAGGGAGGCGCTTCAACAAGAACAGGACTGTTAAGGAAAGGTCCTCCCCACTGCTGATGAGAGGTACTGAGTCCGGTGGGACTTGCGAGTGCCTTTCCTGGGAGAGCAGTCCAGGGATGAATGGCTATCTACACTAGGTGAACTGGTCCAGGCAGAGATGTGGCTGTAAGACACCTACATGGCCCTCCGATGGCTTGCTATGCAAGCACGGCCATTGCTGGAGGATGGCACCCCCACAGAGGGCTTTGGCTTCGGTGGCCCTGGATTACTATTTGAAAAGATGACAAAGGGACCCAGACTTTGGGAGCTCTGCAAAATTGAGAACAAAGAAAATTAGCATTTCTCGAGTGAAACTGCTGAATCCCTCGGGGGGTACCCTGGCTGGTAGCCGATCTGGTATCGCTTGCTTTCCAGGAATGGGAGATAGAAAATGCATACAAGAGGCTGCTAGATCTCGTCCAGCAGCATGCCACAGATTCTGCAGGGAGATATGATGCAGCGATCAGGGATTTATGGGACTTTTCCTCAGAGGAGTGGCAACCGGGAATGAGCTACCAAGAGTGCCTAGATCCCAATCAGCAGCCTGGCCCTGAGCGTATGGTCTTGGACAAGGTAGCCACCCCAGCAGAAGTGCTGGCAACAGGGCAGAGAGTTGCTGGCCTCTACCCAGCAGCTACAGCAGCTCCGGGAAACCAGGGAATGGGGGTAGTCCTCCTTCCCCAGGAGACAGTCAGTCTCGCTCCCCACCGGCAGAGCCAGTTCCAGGGAGAGGAGAAATTTGGTCTCTCTTCCCAGTGGCAGAGCCGTCCCCAGGGAGCGGAGGTAGTCCTCCCTCCCAGCAATCGAACCCCTTCCCGGGAGAGGAGACTGTCGGTCTCTCTCCCCAGTGGCAGAGCCAGGGAGAGGAGGCAACTGTCCTCTCTCCCCAGTGGCAGAACCATCCCCAGGGAGTGGAGGTAGTCGTCCTCCCTCCCCAGCAACCAAACCACTTTCCGGGAGAGGAGACAGTCAGTCTCTCTCCCCAGCAGAAGAGCCAGTTCCAGGGAGATGAGACAGTTGGTCTCTCTCCCCAGCGGCAGAGCTGTCCCCAGGGAGCAGGGCTAGTCCTCCCTCCCCAGCAATTGAACCCCTTCCCATGAGAGGAGCTCCCTTGGGAAACAGGGGTTTTGGACACCCCCACCTCCATATCTTTACCAGGCTTTAACTCCGGTCCCCAGTAGCGCTTTTTGGACTGTGTCATCTGGGGACTGAGGGCTTTCCAATGACACCCTGGAAGTGCCGCCGCTCCCCAGGAATCACCCTTTAACTGCGACCTAAGTACTGTGGAGACTCTATGGGACTGTGGCTCCTATGAAGGCGCCAGACTGTCTGGTGGGGCGGGAATGGCGGGAGATCTTGGGATCAGATAAGGCTCTGAATGTGTATATAAGCAGTGTGTGTTTCACAATAAAATCAGTTCTTGTTTTACCTGAATACTAGTCTGTCTAGTTTCATTGGGTGGGCTCCTGAATACTAGTCTGTCTAGTTATTTGGGGAGCCTCGCTATTATCACTTTCTTCACTACATAGCGGTCTGTTCTAGGTATAGGAATGATCCTTCTGGCAGATCTACCCAGTCGGGGTAGCCGGTATCCATCACTGCGGAATCTGTTGGCACTCTACAAATACCTGATAATAATAATAATAATAATAATAATAATAATAAATTGTGAGACAAACTTTCTATTATATATTCAGTGATTGGCTATAACATTCAGGTTGGCTTTATTTAGTGTACACTCCTTTTGTAACTTTCCAGCAGTAACATAAATATTTTGTTTGTTTCACTACTAAAAGGAAATGTATAAATTAGATCAAATGATTGCTTTCCAACATGTTCTTTTCAAGTCTAAACAACCAAAATAATAAATATGTGAAATGTTTTTTCAACAACAGATAAAAGCCAAAAGGCAATAAAAAAAAAAATCCACTGCTAAGAATGTTCCCATGCACATTGACTCACAAAACTTTGCATATTATCAAACATAAAAGATTTATTTTTAAAGATTCTTTTCTTCTAAATTACATTTTTTTTGTTTTGTTAGTCAAAAATCACATGAATATAAGTCTTTCCAAATCTTAATTTAACCCCAAAGTTAAAGTAAAATAAAGAATTAAATCTTCACAATTCAGACCAAAACAACTTTCCAATTTACTTCTATTATCAAATTTGCTTTGTTCACTCAGTATCCTTTGTTGAAGAGTGTATTCTAGATGGACTATAGAAGAGTGCAGCTGTTTTTAGCAGTCTATTGCCTAGATTTAGAGTTGGGCGGTAGCCGTCAAAACCAGCGTTAGAGGCTGCTAACGCTGGTTTTTACCGCCCGCTGGTATTTGGAGTCAGTCAGGAAAGGGTCTAACGCTCACTTTCCAGCCGCGACTTTTCCATACCGCAGATCCCCCTACGCCATTTGCGTATCCTATCTTTCAATGGGATCTTTCTAACGCCGGAATTTAGAGTCGTGGCTGAAGTGAGCGTTAGAAATCTAACGACAAAACTCCAGCCGCAGAAAAAAGTCAGTAGTTAAGAGCTTTCTGGGCTAACGCCGGTTTATAAAGCTCTTAACTACTGTGCTCTAAAGTACACTAACACCCATAAACTACCTATATACCCCTAAACCGAGGTCCCCCCACATCGCCGCCACTCTATTAAAATTTTTTAACCCCTAATCTGCCGACCGCACACCGCTGCCACCTACGTTATCCCTATGAACCCCTAATCTGCTGCCCCTAACCCCTATATTATATTTATTAACCCCTAATATGCCGCCCCCAACGTCGCCGCCACCTACCTACAATTATTAACCCCTAATCTGCCGACCGGAGCTCACCGCTACTATAATATAATAACCCTATAATAAATAGTATTAACCCCTAATCTGCCCTCCCTAACATCGCTGACACCTAACTTCAAGTATTAACCCCTAATCTGCCGACCGGACCTCACCGCTACTATAATACATTTATTAACCCCTAAAGCTAAGTCTAACCTTAACCCTAACACCCCCCTAAGTTAAATATAATTTAAATCTAACGAAATAAATTAACTCTTATTAAATAAATTATTCCTATTTAAAGATAAATACTTACATGTAAAATAAACCCTAATATAGCTACAATATAAATTATAATAATATTGTAGCTATTTTAGGATTAATATTTATTTTACAGGCAACTTTGTATTTATTTTTACCAGGTACAATAGCTATTAAATAGTTAATAACTATTTAATAGTTACCTAGTTAAAATAATTACAAAATTACCTGTAAAATAAATCCTAACCTAAGTTACAATTAAACCTAACACTACACTATCAATAAATTAATTACATACAAATACCTACAATTACCTACAATTAAACCTAACACTACACTATCAATAAATTAATTAAATACAATACCTACAAATAAATACAATGAAATAAACTAACTAAGTTACAAAAAATAAAAAAATATTTACAAACATTAGAAAAATATTACAACAATTTTAAACTAATTACACCTACTCTAAGCCCCCTAAAAAAATAACAAAGCCCCCCAAAATAAAAAATGCCCTACCCTATTCTAAAATTAAAATAGAAAATGCCCTTTGCAGGGCATGCCCCAAAGAATTCAGCTCTTTTGCCTGTAAAAAAAAAACATACAATACCTCCCCCCCCAACATTACAACCCACCACCCACATACCCCTAGTCTAACCCAAACCCCCCTTAAATAAACCTAACACTAAGCCCCTGAAGATCTCCCTACCTTGTCTTCACTACACCGGGTCCCGATCTGTCCAGAAGAGCCTCCAAAATCTTCATCCAAGCCCAAGCAGGGGCTGAAGAGTGACGTCCATCCTCCGGCTGAAGTCTGGATCCAAGCGGCAAATGAAGAAGTCCATCTTCGGGAAGAAATCTTCATCCTATACGGGCAGAAGAGGACATCCGGACCGGCAAACATCTTCATCCAAGTCACATCTTCTATGTTGTTCCATCGGATGACGAGCGGCTGATCTTGAAGACCTTCGGCGCAGATCCATCCTCTTCGTTCGACGTCCAACTGAAGAATGAAGGTTCCTTTAAGGGACGTCATCCAAGATGGCGTCCCTCGAATTCCGATTGGCTGATAGGATTCTATCAGCCAATCGGAATTAAGGTAGGAAAATTCTGATTGGCTGATGGAATCAGCCAATCAGATTCAAGTTCAATCCGATTGGCTGATCCAATCAGCCAATCAGATTGAGCTCGCATTCTATTGGCTGTTCCGATCAGTAAAATAAAACTAAAACCTGAGGCCTCCTACCATTGAGGTAACCTTCCGCTATGTTATTTAATACTTTTTGATATGAGGGCCAAGAGTGGCCTCTTAGAAAGATAAGAAGGTTCAAAGTTTTTATTGGCATTTTCTTGAACCGTTTTTTCTCTTTCTCTTGCAGCAGTTGCTTATGTTATTTGCTTTGCTTTGTACAATAGGGATCGCAAGCAGTGTCTATCACATACGTAACTCTAGTATGTAACCCATACAATGTAGCTTGTTATAAGCAGTTTTAGAATTTGATTGTATATTGCTGCATTTCTGTGTTTGTATGCCAAATCATTACCTCAATAAAAATATATAAATAAAAAAAAAATATTTTCAACATAACACCAACTAGTTATAAGAAATATAGTTCTTGATTATGATTGATGTGCTAACAGTAGCCAGTGAATGATATTGTATTATTTTTGGCTTTTGTTGGAAATAGCGTGCATATTATGAGTTGAAAGTATACGTGTTCGCTTGAGCTTAATCAAATTTAACACACATCAGGTTAGTTCGACTTATGAACTCAGGTAAATGGAAGGGGAAGAAGAAAAAGTTGCATAAAACACTACATAAATGCATGAAAAAGCACAGTTACACTCACATAAAAATTGTCTGATAAAAAATATTTTTTAAACAAATGAAAAAAAAGTTATAAGGGCTCAAAGATAGATGGTATAAGGTGTTCGAAAAGAAAAAAGTGCAGCAAAGGGCTTCTTATATATATATATATATATATATATATATATATATATATGTGTGTGTATTTATGTGTTTTACTGTATATGTACTATACATATTTCATATTTCAATGTTCTTTGCATACAGAGCAATGTACTTTCTATTGTAAATACATTATATATATATATATATATATATATATATACAGTATATATCTATAGCTGTATATTTATTCCTATAGATATATAGGCATACACATGTATTTTACATTAATAGTATCATATATGTGTATATATATATATATATATATATATATATATATGAAGCCCTTTGCTGCACTTTTTTCTTTTCGAACACCTTATACCATCTATCTTTGAGCCCTTATAATATATATATATATTACATTATTTTCTATGTGAAGAACATAGAAATGTAAAATATGCAAAACTTAGGACTAATGTGGTAGGGTTGTATCTTCAATGCGTTTTATTGAAATATTAAATATAAACTATTACAAATATTAATAAAATTATTATACATTCTGTAAAAGATTCTAAATAATCAATTGAATATATCTATATTTTTACAGTATGTATAATTTACTTATGCAGTATGTATTAGTTGTGAACCCTGATGCATGTTATGCATATTTTACATTAATTTGTTCTTTACAGAGAAAATAATGTACTTTTCATGATGAAATATATAGTGTGAAGGTAAAATAAATATCAATAATTATAAATATATATGGCTAGATATACAGGTTAAGATATATATTTATATATATATATATATATATATATATATATATATATATATATATATATATATATATATATATATTAATTAACAATAAAAAGTTCTTTGTGTGAAGAACATTGAAATGTGACATTTTCAGAATTAATGTTGGATTTAGCGCACTTGATTAAACGTGATCGGGTTAGCGCAAGAGTATGGGTGTTAGTTTTTTCCCCCGTTTGCACGCTCCATTGAAGTCTATGGAGGAAAACGTTTTACTTTCAACTTGTAATACGAACGCAATCCAACGCGCACAAAAGCCTTCATCTAGCGAAGATAACGTGAGAGCGCAAAAAATAGAGCTACATTCATAATCTAGCTCATAGTTGTTTATTTATTCTTAAAATATTTTGGTTTATTTTCTCAAACAGAAAACCTGCAATTGCAGCTCAAAATGAATATGCCCCTTGTTGTTCTAGTAACGGTTTAAGAAATAAAATGGAATTGAAACACTGAATGCCTTAACTTTGCTATTTAAGCAAAAGAATATAAATGGTTGTGACTTTTTATACGCTATGTTTCTAGTAAAGAGATGAATTAAAGCAGTCAGTGGTAGCTTACATAAGATAAAAATGTTTCTTTGTTACATAAAAATAAACAAATCAACTTTCAAAGGTATGGAAACAGTTTAATGAAAATGTGAGCTAGCAAAAAAAAAAAAAATTACTTTGTCTTAGCTTCTTAGACAACTTTAAGAAATTATTTTTAAATCTGGTGTTCGCATTTGTCATTTTTTATTTCACAAAAAGAACAATGTATTATGTTGTCAATACAAATTAGCCAACCTGAAAAAAAATTATAAGTCTATGTGAATTCATCAAAAGTTCTGTGCAAATTACCTTGCATGACTTTTGTGGGGTTTAAAAATTCAAATCAATTAGATAACTGTGTGGAAAAACAACAAAAAAACATTGATCAAATGGTTTCCTAGTTGCTTCGTTTAACATTATATCCCCAAATACTTTTTATGGGTACAATTCAACAGCAATTTTCTAATCCATTAAAAAAAAAAATCTCTTTTCATTCACATTGATTACTTTCACATGATATATATATATATATATATATATATATATATATATATATATATATATATATATATATATATATATATATATATACTGTATTAGGGCTGCAACTAATGATTATTTTCATAATCGATTAATCGGACAATTATTTTTTGATTAATTGACTAATCGGATAAAAAATTTAAAGACGGGACTTCATTTTAACATAAAAATATCTTAAAAAACTATGTGCAATGGTAAATAATGAGCTTAGGGAAAGGTTAGGGAAAAATGTGTAGTCTGCTCTTAAAATAAAAAATATATACTTATAGAGGTTGACTCTGGTAAATATCACAATTTATTAAAAATAGTTAAATAAAAACAGTAAAAAAATACCAAGCAATCCGCTAATAATTGTGCAAACAGATAATAGTGCACATCAACTCAAATAACAAATCCCATCAATATAGGTGTAAATAACAAGCTCAGCACTATATCATGCAAAGCATAGTCCCAAATCACCTGATTTAATATAAACAATCCAAATGATGACTCCTATTATTTCTGGGTTGTACATTAGCCAGGAGTAGTTGTAAACTTATGCTGTCATGAAAAAGTGAAAAGTAAACGTCTGTAGAGTAGACATCCTTTAGGCTAAGGGCATAACGATAAAACGCAATACCATGTGCAGGAGTTCATCAGAGTTAGGGCCGGATTGGGCAGCCGGGATACCGGGAAATATCCCTGTGGGCCGCTGGCCTGCAGCTCAGCTGGGCTGGCTGAGCTCACTGCAGCTGCCTGCTATATGAATCTTATCTGCATTGTGATTATTTTTGCTTGTGAATCTTGCAATATTGGTTGCCGGTAATGTAATAGTCCCACTCCCTGTTGTTACACTGTCTGTCTGACATAATGTCATGATCCTGATGATCATCTTACACTTAGTAATTTAACCCCAACCTAACCGCTATCCGCTATTACTAATTTTACCGCAACTTGCCATTCATTTCATTTGCCAAATATAGGTAGGAGCTGCTCCTCAGCTGCAGGAGCATGGATGGAGCAAAAAATCATTCATTCACTCAGTGATTCACTCAGAGACAGTGTCAGTGACTGACTGAGTCTGTGTCTGTTTGTTTGTCACTCACAGTCACAGGCTCAGTCTGTCACAGTGTCAATGAGGTGGCGGGCCGGACTGGCCACCACTGGGCCAGGGAGAGGAAGGTCAGTCACTCAGGATGGAAGGAATCAGAATCACTCAGATCTTTCTTAGTTATGTGGCGCAGTAGCTTCAGGCCGGGTCAGGTGGTGGGGTGACATCACTGAGTGAGTAGACTGAATGATCTGTCTTCCGTTTAACTTCTCACACATGACATGACGGAGCGAGCGAGCCTCAGCCTGCCCTGGGAGTGTCTGCGCATGCGCGTCAGTGAGCCAAGCCTTTGACTTGAGGACTGGAGTATAAGTTGCTGCTGAAGCCTGCAACAGGCCACGTTGGGTCACGTGTGGCCGGAGCAGGGACTAGATTGATGGCGGGACAGTGCCACTGTGCCAGTGAACACATAAAAACGGCGGCAATTGGCAACAAGCAGCAGTGACAGTCAGTCTCTAGCAGAGGCATCTGAGGCAAGCCAGTCAGACAGTTCAGTTCAACTGTCTTCAAGTACAGTCTCTGGATCATTGACGATCATCACGGTATGTACTACTAGTATATTTTTTAATAATTAAATTTAAATAATTAAATTTGTGAATGAATGATGTGAACAATGAATATGAACAACAACAAGTCTCTATTAGTATATTTCTTTAATAATTATTATTGTGAATGAATGATGTGTATGTAGCAATGACTAAGATCTATCTATCTATCTATCTATCTATCTATCTATCTATCTATCTATATATATATATATATATATATATATATATATATATATATATATATATATATGAGTTGAAGTGAAAACCAGCTACTTGTTGCAGCTCTCTCTCTATATATATATATATATATATATATACTATGCAAAAAAAGGCAGCACTCACTGGTCTTTTCATATAAAAAATAACTTTTAATAGTACAATTTTTTTTTTTTTAAATATTGGGATGTACATGACGTTTCAATGCCTAACTGGCATCTTTTTCAAATGTCCCAAAAAGTAGAAAAAATGGTTCCGAAGTGGTCACACCAGCTATGTGGTGTTCCCCATGAGAGCATCCAACATGCTAACTAGTTCTGTTTGGGTACCCTCCCAGACGATAAATATATCATCTACATAGTGGAGCCATAAATGGACATGTTCATTAAAAAGTTTTTTTTTATATACTTATTCCATTTCCCAGGCCCCAAGGTGGAGACAGGCATATGTGGGGGCACAAGTAGCCCCCATAGCTGTACCTCTAATTTGCCTTTAGATCTTATCAAACGAGAAAACATTGTTCTCAAGAACAACACTCAACAGATCAACAGTAAAGTCAGTATGATTTTTAAATGCTACCCTTCTAGTATCCAAATAGTGCTTTACTGCCTCAATTCCAATGTTATGCGGAATTGATGAATAAAGACCCTCTACATCCAGTGATACCAACTAAGAATCATGGGCTATAGAGAGACAGTTAATTTTTCTCAAGAAGTCTGCATTGTCTTTAACATATGAGGGCATAGTACCCAAAAAGGGTTTTAGAAAATGGTCAATATAATTTCCAAGGTTCTCTGTTACATTCCCAATCCCTGAAATTATCGGACGGCCTGGGATTTTTTAAGATTCTTGTGGACTTTAGGTATACAATAAAACACTGGCATTATTGGAAAGTCATTAAATAGATATTTAAATTCAGCAAGATTAATGATACCACTGTTTTTTGCATCATTGATTTTTCTAAATATTAGGGACTGAATGTCAGGTATTGGATTTGACATAAGACGTAAATATTGATTTTTGTCTAACAATTGTCTTTTCACTTCTAGGACATAGCTAGTTTAGTCCCATAGGACCACATTGCCCCCCCCCCTTGTCTGCTGATTTGATCACTATTGTCAGTGGTAGTTAATTAATTTAGTGCTTTTCTTTCAGTCCTTGTTGCCACGCGTCGGCAATTGGCTGACTGCTCCACATTACCTGACACGCTGGTTTGTTTGACTGTGTGGCAGAGAATCTGAGTGTGATGCTAACTTAACGAACCCAAGTAAGGTGATTAACCTTTGGAGGACATTGACACAATCCATTCGGTCTACATAGCGGACTCGACATCACACTTGCAAAGCAGCCTCCAGACGGAACGTCAAATGGTAAAACACGGAAGTCTGGAAAAGGTGCTATGTGTATAGCAGACAGGTGCAGTCGACAGAGGGGTATGAATCTACCCATGAGGTATCCTCCTGCATCTTTGTTTTGCTTTATTTGACATGCAGCACTGTCTCCATCTGTGTCCTATGTACGTTGCTATACACACAAGACAGGTGCAGTTGACAGAAGGGTATGTTAACATCTTAAAGAATATCCTCCTACATCTTTGTTTTGGTTTCTGCTTTGTCCTGCTGCATTACTAACTTTCATGCTTTATGTGCTCTGCTGTATATCCTTCTGGCTCGTAAATCACCAGCAGCACGCATATACAACAATCCTTGCTTTTTTGGCTTTACTTGCCCTGTGTAGAACGCCATTTATAACATCTATGCAAACTTGCGGCTAGATTTAGAGTTTGGCGTTAGCCGTCAAAACCAGCGTTAGAGGCTCCTAGCGCTGGTTTTGGGCTACCGCTGGTATTTAGAGTCGTGTAGGTAAGGGTCTAACGCTCACTTTCCAGCCGTAACTTTTCAATACCGCAGATCCCCCTACGCCATTTGCGTATCCTATCTTTTCAATGGGATCTTTCTAACGCCGGTATTTAGAGTCTTGGCTGAAGTGAGCGTTAGAAACCTAATGACAAAACTCCAGCCGCAGAAAAAAGTCAGTAGTTAAGAGCTTTCTGGGCTAACGCCAGTTCATAAAGCTCTTAACTACTGTGCTCTAAAGTACACTAACACCCATAAACTACCTATGTACCCCTAAACCAAGGCCCCCCCACATCAGAACAGCCAATAGAATGCGAGCTCAATCTGATTGGCTGATTGCATCAGCCAATCGGATTGAACTTGAATCTGATTGGCTGATTCTATCAGCCAATCAGAATTTTCCTACCTTAATTCCGATTGGCTGATAGAATCCTATCAGCCAATCGGAATTCAAGGGACGCCATCTTGGATGACGTCCCTTAAAGGAGCCTTCATTCATCGGTAGTCCGTCGGGCCAGCAGGATGTTCCGTGTCGGAGGTCTGCAAGATGGATCCTGAAGAAAGAAGATTGAAGACCCCGCTTGGAAGATGACATCGCCCGGATGGAAGACTTCTTCAGTGCTGCTTGGAGGATCACTTCATCGGATGGAAGATTGGAGGATCACTTCTGCCGCTTCGGATCTCCTCTTCAGTTCCATCGGTGGCTCGGCTGAGTGAAGACGACTCAAGGTAGGATGATCTTCAGGGGGGTAGTGTTAGGTTTTTTTAAAGGGGGTTTGGGTTAGATTAGGGGTATGTGGGTGGTAGGTAGGGCATTTTTTTAATTTGGGGGTCTTTGTTATTTTATTAGGGGGCTTAGAGTAGGTGTAATTAGTTTAAAATTGTTGTAATATTTTTCTTATGTTTGTAAATATTTTTTTATTTTTTGTAACTTAGTTCTTTTTTATTTTTTGTACTTTAGTTAGTTTATTTAATTGTATTCATTTGTAGGTATTGTATTTAATTAATTTATTGATAGTGTAGTGTTAGGTATAATTGTAGGTATTTTATTTAATTAATTTATTGATAGTGTAGTGTTAGGTTTAATTGTAACTTAGGTTAGGATTTATTTTACAGGTAATTTTGTAATTATTTTAACTAGGTAACTATTAAATAGTTCTTAACTATTTAATAGCTATTGTACCTGGTTAAAATAAATACAAAGTTGCCTGTAAAATAAATATAAATCCTAAAATAGCTACAATATAATTATAATTTATATTGTAGCTATATTAGGGTTTATTTTACAGGTAAGTATTTAGCTTTAAATAAGAATAATTTATTTAATAAGAGTTAATTTATTTCGTTAGATTTAAATTATATTTAATTTAGGGGGGTGTTAGGGTTAAGGTTAGACTTAGCTTTAGGGGTTAATAAATGTATTAGAGTAGCGGTGAGGTCCGGTCGGCAGATTAGGGGTTAATACTTGAAGTTAGGTGTCGGCGATGTTAGGGAGGGCAGATTAGGGGTTAATACTATTTATTATAGGGTTATTGGGGCGGGAGTGAGGCGAATTAGGGGTTAATACATTTATTATAGTAGCAGTGAGGTCCGGTCGGCAGATTAGGGGTTAATAATTGTAGGTAGGTGGAGGCGACGTTGTGGGGGGCAGATTAGGGGTTAATAAATATAATATATGGGTCGGCGGTGTTAGGGGCAGCAGATTAGGGGTACATAGCTATAACGTAGGTTGCGGCGGTGTACGGAGCGGCAGATTAGGGGTTAATAATAATATGCAGGGGTCAGCGATAGCGGGGGCGGCAGATTAGGGGTTAATAAGTGTAATTCTAGGGGTTTTTAGACTCGGGATACATGTTACGGTGTTAGGTGCAGACTTAGGAAGTGTTTCCCCATAGGAAACAATGGGGCTGCGTTAGGAGCTGAACGCTGCTTTTTTGCAGGTGTTTGTTTTTTTTTCAGCTCAAAATGCCCCATTGTTTTCTATGGGGGAATTGTGCACGAGCACGTTTTTGAAGCTGGCCGCGTCCGTAAGCACCGCTGGTATTGAGAGTTGCAGTGGCGGTAAATTATGCTCTACGCTCCCTTTTTGGAGCCTAACACACTGAAAACGCAGCCATTCTGTGAACTCTAAATACCAGCGGTATTTAAAAGGTGCGGGGGAAAAAAAGCCAGCGTTAGCTACGCGGGTCGTTACCGACAAAACTCTAAATCTAGGCGTTGGGAAGGTTAACATTAATGGAAAGGCTTACCATTAACCAGTTTGTAATAGACTGAAAGTACTTTCAAATACCATATTTAGCCTTTTCTGTTTTTTTGTGCATCACCACACTGTAAATCCGCCAACCTCACTAGTAAAACTGCTATCTGTGCATGCAATACTCCCCATGATATCTTCCTAGTGTCTATGTTACGCTAAACAACACAGACCACTGTATGCTGTTTTAAGGTTGTTATGTGTTATTGTCAATAATATGACAAGTGACTATGCACAGTCTGAGTAAACCTCAATCATTTCAGTTTTTTATTAAAACCTAAATAGGTCTGAAAATATATTTTTTGAGGCTTACGTTCTGTGCCTATTCAGTTGCAGCATTGCTATTCATTCAACAGCACATTGTGTACTCTAGGAAGTATTTAGGTCTCTCAAACTGCATGTCACTTCACATGGACCGGTCCTAATAACTTTAAGTATATGTAAATATATCTTGAATTGTTGCCTTTGTATATGTATTTTTTAACCACGATATTCCCTTTATTCAGTGTAACTGGATGCTGTCATTTTGACGAGCCTGCGCTCGATACAGTGTTAGAATAAACCTGACTCTGTTTTAAATCTAGTAAGTGTTGCCCAGTTTATTGCAACTTATTTAAAAGAGTGCTGAATCCTAAGTCTTTGTAGTGATTTTAATATAAATAACTAAATCTTCTTTAATATTGTTGAAAATTATATAATAGGCCTGCACCAATTTTTTTTTGACTAATAGACCAACACATTTATGATTTCTTGGCAAATTTTCAGAGAATATGAATGATAACACAAAAACTTTTCTTTCACTCATGGTTAGTGTTTAGCTGAAGCCATTTATTATCAATCAACTGTGTTTACTCTTTTTAAATCATAATGACAACAGAAACTACCCAAATGACCCTGATCAAAAGTTTACATACCCTGGTGATTTTGGCCTGATAACATGCACACAAGTTGACACAAAGGGGTTTGAATGGCTATTAAAGGTAACCATCCTCACCTGTGATCTGTTTGCTTGTAATAATTGTGTGTGTATAAAAGGTCAATGAGTTTCTGGACTCCTGACAGACCCTTGCATCTTTCATCCAGTAGACAAAGGCTTTTTGTGCGTGTCGGGGTTTACACAATTGAGTGTGAAAACTTAAAAAATCCTAACACCCATACTCACATGAAAACCCTTCTGCGTATATTAGAGAGAGCTAAACCCAATATGAAATATTATTATAAAAATTATTAAAGGGACATGAAACCCCAAAAAAAATATTTAATGATTCAGATAGAGCATACAATTTTAAACAACTTCCTAATTCACATCTATAATATAATTTGTTTCATTCTCTTGATATCATTTCTTGAAGGAGCAGCAATGCACTTCTGGTTTCTAGCTGAACACATGAGTGAGCCAATGATAATCAGTATATATAAACAGCCACCAATCAGTGGCTAGGAACTAGGTTCTTTGCTGCTCTTTAGCTTGCCAATATAAACCTTTCAGCAAAGGATAGCAAGAACAGGAAGCAAATTAAATAATAGAAGTAAATTGAAAAGTTATTTAAAATTGTATTCTCTATCTGAATCATGAAAGAAACATTTTGGGTTTCATGTTCCTTTAAGCATACCGTAAAATATATACATATATTTTACATTATGTTTAATAATTTTTAGTAATTTATATTATTTTTTTAAATATTTTATAAGTAATATTTCAATAACGTGTTTTAAGATTACTAACCCGACCGCGTTAACATCAAAATCGTGAAAAAGATGCACGTTAAATATGTATTTCTGTATATATCTGATACTGTTCATGTAAAATACACATATATGCCTATATTTCTTTAGGAATAGATATATAGGTATAGGTATATAGAGAAATACATAGAAACATGTATTTATCATAAAAATAAAATCCTATGTGAAGTGTACAGTAAATACTGTATATATATATATATATATATATATATATATATATATATATATACACACACACACATACACATATACATATTTAGACAAGTGTATGTATGTATCTCTATGTTAAAGCCATTTGCCTGCCGTTTTTTCCCTAACACCGCAGCCCTTATAACATTTTAATGCAATTTTATATAAAACATTTTTTATCAGACTGTGTTATTATGAGTATAACTGTACTTTTAAAGACATTTTTGATGGTTTTTGTGCCACTTTTTTGTCTCACGTAAGTTAACTAAAGCTCTGAAGTCACGAAAACCCAACACGCGTTAAATTTGATTATGCACAAACTCATTAACTTTGAACTTGTAATATATGCGCTATTTCCAAGCCACAAAAACACCCCTTATCGTTTGTGTGCTCTATTCGTAATCTAGCCCAAAGATGTTAACGGCTATCGCACATACACGATAGTGGTAGCAGGGATATAAAACAAAAATCCAAGGTTAAATGTACTATTAAAAAGGCTCTGAAAGCCTTATTATTAGTATAACATTAATTATAGTGATTTTTGAGCAGAGTGCTCATTATCCCTTTAAATATGCAAAAAGAAAATGGCGGTGCTGGCTGAAATTAGTTGTCAACACTGAGGGCAAATAAAGTCAGTCAGTTCTTTTATTATACTCACAATCTATGTAAACAGTTTCTACTGTTCTTTTTCAAGCACTTTTATTCCACAGGGATGCAAAATAAAAGGAATACAAATTGTGCATGAGAGCTTGTAAATTATGATTATTACAGCTTGTCACTCAGATTTGTAATTTTAACATTTAGTGTTTCACTTATGACTAATTTAATAAACTTTGCCTATGTAAGATGAATACATTTAACAGCTACACAATATTATGTCTACGAAGATGTTAGTCAATTTTTTTTCATTTTTAAACCAGCTTTATTATAGAGGCACAGAATACAATATAACAAAATACCATTCATATTCCAAAGTACTATAAAACATTGAAGAATAAAACATTATTTTCAAAGAGAATCTATGCTGGGAAGGTTTGATTAATAAAACATATGTTAAAAACAGTTAACAATGTACAGCCTTATTCCAGTGTATATCCCAATTCTAAAAGGAAATCGCAAAAATGCCACAAATTCTCTTGTAGTTTGTACAAGTTTTTCTCTGAAATTCCTGGTATTAAAGGGGTTAATAAGGAGTGTTATTATAATAGAAATAAGTAAATAGATCTTCATAATAAATTATTTCTATCACGTTGTTTCATCTAGCAATTTATTGACAGATTTCAGAATTGCAGCTGTGCACCACACTTCTAAAATTCTCAGCAGTGAAGGGTTTAATCAGTTTGCTGTTAAGGGTGATATTTACTGTAATGTAGGGATTATCCTGAACAGCAAGAGATAAGAAAATGACAAAGGGTTAATTCCCCATTATGGGCTATATTATAAGTAGTACTCTATCATTAGAGTGGGGACGTAAAAGCGATTGCAAGATCGTGGTGACTTTTACGCTCTAATCAATATTACAAGTGGCGTGCTGTTTAGATTACCACAAATTTGTTGGTAATTTATGCACCTGATATTTTATATGGGTGGCGTTTAGCGGCAACCTCTGTTCATTTTACAAGTTGAAAGAAAATGCGGTAGATCAAATGCAATCGCATTTATCGTTCAAACTTTTTACATGACCTTAAAGTTTGCATAAAGAGTTTGACCAGAGGAAAAGGTTGAACTACATTACAGTATTAACCCCCTAAACCTGCACCCTTCACATTTCAAAGTGCCCACTACACTGTTAATCCCTAAACGACCATACCCCCACATTGCAAAGTACCCCTCTACACTATAAACTCCTAAACCGCCACAACCCTCATCACAAAGTACCCACTAAACTCTAACCCCCCTAACCAGCTAACCCCCCCTAACAACCCTAACCAAAAAAAACCTAAGTTATGTGGAAAATAATAAATTTTTAAATTCAAATCAGCCAAAAGAAATAGCTTTCATTCTATTGGCTGAATTTGAAAATGGAAATCAGCCAAGTGCAGTGCAAGGGTACTCCTATATAAAAGGGGTGTCTCACATTCAAAATTCAGTTGGCGGCGATTGACCGCATGAAGAGGACATTGGATAAAAGATAAGAAGATGGATGAAGATAGAAGACTACTGCTACTGCTGGAATGAAGGTAGAAAACCACCGCTGCCTTGATAAAGATAGAAGACCATGGCCACTGTTGGAATGAAGATAGAAAACCACTGCTGCCAGGATAAAGACAGAAGACCTCCGCCTCTGGGATAGAGGAGCACTGCAGTTGGTGAGCATGTAGAAGCTGGATTCAAGTTTGATGAGTACCATCTTTGGGGTATAGTGGTAGGCTTTTTAGGTATTTTTTGGGGGCAGCAAAAGAGCTTTAGGGCACTGCCCTACCAAATACCCTTCTAAGGGCAATGTCCAACCAAATGCCCTTTTCAAGGCTATTTTTATAGTAGTTTTTTTAGAAAGGTTTTTTTTTGTGGGGGGTTACTTGTATTGCTGAATGGGGTAGTAGTTTTTTGTGATAGAGAGCTAAGTCACTTTAGGGCAATGCCTTACAAAATGCCATTTTATGCTATTGCTATATTTTATTTTAATGTTAGTATAGTTTTTTTTATTTTGGGGTGGGTTTTAAGTGGGGCTTTAGTTTTATAACAGACATAACTGTGGGTTTTTTATTTTTTGTAATTTGTTTTTTCTGTAATTGTAGTTTTTTATTTTCTGTAATGGTAACTTTTTATGTCATGTTAGTTTTTTTTAATGTAATGTTAGTTTTTTAAAAAAAAGTAATGTTAGATTTTCTTAAATGTAATGTTAGTTTTGTTTTTGGTAACTTAGGGGGTGTTAGGGGGGTTAGCTAGTTAGTCAGTTTAGAGGTTAATGGGTACATTGCAATGGGGGTTGTGGCAGTTTAGGAGTTAATAGTGTAGAAGGGTATTTTGCTATGTGGGGGTGGCTGTTTAGGGGTTAATAGTGTAGAGAGGTACTTTGCAATGTGGGTGTGTGGGAGTTTAGGGCTTAATAGTGTAGCGGGTACTTTGTTATTTAGCAGTGTGGCGATTTAGGGGTTAATTGTATAGTGGAGATTTTGTGGTGGGCTATGTGGCGGTTTAGGGGTTATAAAAGTAGGGGCTTATGGTGAATCTGTATGGGTGCTATTTTTTTCTGCTATTTTCGTACCATTGAAGTCTATGGGGGAGTACATTAACACTGTCGTAATATTCTAACTTCTGCTTTTTCCTCACATGTGAGAACCTGCCCTGCAAGGGCTCCAAAGCAGCTTATATTGCTTAGTACATGGAAATGGAAATGGTATTTATGGATTAATGAGGAAAGTAAGGGGTTAATGGTTGTCTAAAAATCTTGCCAATATTTTGATATCAATATTTAGTAAGGAAATTAGCCTATAATTTGTCACTTGGAATGGAGATTTATTTGGTTTCAGTAACAGAATTATGTCAGCTGACAGAAAGTTAGAAAATGCCACTAAGTCATCTATGTTATTAAAATTTGCTAGTAAAGTCAAAATATCTTGAAAGGTGACATAGTACCCATAGCTTAATACCGTATGTAGAGCTCTTATCATCTTTTCCATTCTATTTTCAGTTATTGGTTCCCTCTGATCTTTTACCTCTTTTTCTCCTTGCTCCAGCCTTTTATTATCTTTCGCACTACGAACCTCTTAGTTAAATCTGAAACTCCATTTAATTGCGCAAAATATGATATGCCTGCTATAATCGTACCCAGCTGTCCTTTCTTCATGTCCCTCTTTTTCAACTCCCATAACTATTCCAAAAATGTACTCTCATTTCCTGCTCTTTCTTCTTTTATAAATTCCTACCATTGAAACCAATACTTTTTGTATGCTGCCCATGTTTTCAACACCACTAATTTCTCGACCAACTCTCTGATTCACTCTATCCGTTGCCAATCTTCTAGAGAAAAATGGGGCCACATTCACCCTTCTGTCTCGCGCCAGGCACCGGTTTTCTGTGCCACCACATTTTTATAACCCGGTTATATGTTTTACTTTGAAGCATATGTTGTGCTTAAGACATTTCAATACAAAATACCTAAGATATTTAATAATTGAGCTACAGGATGATTACAGATTATTAATTATTTCCACTACTGCCTTATTATCTCACCAGAATGTTATTCACTTATTTGCTATTACGGTTCCCCACAGTTCTGCAACTATTATTGGGAATATCTCCAGCAGCGCTAGATTCTTTGTCCAACCCTTATCCCTCCATGTTGCCGGCCATTCACCCACACTCCTTCTGCCTTGTAAATAAGCCCCAAATCCCTTACTACCCACTGCGTCTGTGAATAATTCTAATTCATCTACCAATTTTACCTCTTCCCAGATCCTAATTCGATTGAAATCAGACATAAATGCATCCCATATCCTGAGATCATTTTTCATTTCTGCGCTAAGCCTAATCATGTGTTCTGGGCGTTTTGTCCCTTTTGTCCCTATTTCAAGTCTCCTCTTAAATATTCTCCCTACTGGGATTACCCTACATGCAAAATTTAGGGTTCCTAATAGTTTCTGTAATTCCCGTAATGTCACTTTTTTCTCTTTAATGATTTTGCAATCATTTGTCTAGCTTTCTCTACTTTATTGCTTGGGAGCTCACATTGCCCCTTTACTTAATCTATTAATATCCCAAAAATGACAATCGCGTGCCTGGCCCCTCAGATTTTTATCTTGCTACTGATACCCCACAGTCTTGTAACATTAATTCTAAGCATATCTTCATTCTTTTACACTCAGCAGTTTCTGTCCTACCCACTACCAAAAAATTATCCAGATAATGGACCAATGCCTCACGCCCGGATCCCTTTACAAACAGCCAGTGTAGGAAATAACTAAATTTCTCAAAAATTGCACATGATACAGAACACCCCATTGGCAGGCATTTGTCTATATAGTAAACCCCACCCAAATTTACATCCAATTAGTTTAACACTATCTGCTTTTAAAGGCAGCAATCTATAGGCAGATTCCACATCAACCTTGGCCATAAGAGCCCCTTTTCCCAATTCCTTCACTATCTGAACAGCGCTGTCAAATGACTGGAATTGTACTGATGCGTCCCCTCTATCGATTGTGTCATTTACTGAATTTCCTTTGGGGTATGACAGATGTTGTATCATCCTATATTTTCCCTTCTCTTTTTGGGAACCACCCCTAAAGGAGACACTAATCAACAAAAGGTTTTTCTTTAAATGGTCCTACCATTTTACCTAAACCTATCTCTTTTTTCTATTTTTTTCTGCCAAAATTCCTGGGAATTCTGTTGCTTAGTGGAAATTCCTAGCCTGCACAGATCATTTAACCACACCCTTAACTGGAACCATGAACCCCTTGCGCAAACCTTCTATTAATGCAATTCTTTCTTCTTCTAGCTGGTATTCAGCTAGCTCTTTTACTAGTTTATCTACTTTTAACTGGGTTTTGACCATGCCCCATTGTTGTTCCACTGTTGGTGCCGCTGCGTCCGCGAAAGGGCATTCTGCTGGTGCCGTCTGCCACTTCTCCCTGCATCACCTGACTGCTCTTTTCTGTCTTCTCCAGTCTCTTTAATTTCCATTGCGCTCTGATGGCCCTTGTCCTCCAGATCATCTCATTGCCATTCAGGAAATGCTTGGGAATCTTCTTGTTCCTGGAAGACATGATTGAAATAAAATTCTGCTACTCCAAAAATGAACTGCACCTGGAAACAAAATTTGGTTAGTATGATGCACTTCCTTTCCTGTCCTGCTTTTATACCGATCTCCCCCAGATCCCACCTACCCAGCCAGGCAATCCTACTCCTTATCTTAGACTACCCCCACCCCTTACTGTAGCCTTTCACCCCAGGAGCCCATCCCTTATGATGTTCCTGTTGCAATAGCTCCCTCTGCTTGTTTAAGTTGCAGCGCTGCCATTGTTAAAGGTAGTAAACAATAAGAGAAGAAAAAAAGTATTCCCCAGTAGCCAAACTGCATGCAGGAAGGTTAGTTATGCTGATATGAAAAACATGGAGTGAGTAGCATTTTCTTCTGTCCTACCCCAGCTCAGAAGGCATTATAAGTTTTAAAAGCTGCAGCAAGTGCAGTCTACAGTGCAAAAGAACTTGCATGATCGTAGAGGTCCTCCCAAGATGGCGACCCGAGTTTCAGGGCAAAATATTATCTGCACCAGAGGAGGATGGGAGTCAAACCACTGCTCAGCAAAAGCCTGATCATCAATTCTACAGCATCCCTTAGTGTTAATGCAGGCGTGGGCATTGAAGGCTGCTTGATAAGCAAGAGAGGAGGCCGCAGCCTTAGATCATTATTTCCAAGTGACCATGTTCCTGTACAGCCTCGCTCAATTGCAGTTCATTTTTAATAGCTATATTAATTTCTAAATATCTTTACTCTAATTTTGAAGAACCTCAAACTGTGTGATAATTTCCAGTAGAAAGTAATAATAACTAGTATTTATATAGTGACTTTCTCCCAGTGGGACTCAAAGTGCTTTTTCAGCCAAATCGGCAGCTGAATAGTAATAGTTGTTATTATTACCCAATTGAATGGTACTCATTTTATTGACCTCGGAAGGATGAAGGACTAAGTCAGCACTGACGGGATATGAACCTGTGGCCTTAGATCTTTTAAACAGGCTTTTTTGTAGTGAGGGCATTTACAAACTGAGTAACCTCACCGGTGACAATATTCTCCCTTTTACTTTGAAATAGTAGAATTATAGGTAAAAAATTAATTACAAAATTACAAATCTAGGGAACTTAATTTATTTGTATTTTTTTATTTTTTTGCAAAAGACAGAAAAAAGTCCTCAGTATGGGAAAATATGTGGAAATTAGCTGGGTTGAAGAAAAATGTGAGGGATTGAGGTGGACAAGATAAATATAATGTTAGCATGGGATAATACCTGTTAAAGTAATATTCTAATGGAACAAAATATTTACAACGCATAATACCCAAATGTTATATCACTTGGAAGTTACAGCTGATCCCCACTCAATTGTTTTATTGGGAGCTTCAATTGTAAAGTAGATAAGCAGTAGGAGCCTCTGTCTCAATATCAGGAATGAGCCAAAGGGTTGTGCGAGAGTATGCCAGTCGGCAAAGCAAAGTAACCAGCAAGTTCGAGTTTAAAGGTAAAGCTTAAACACATGTGTATAGTAGTGTGCGCTGAGAAACCACCAGACTCCCCAAAACCTATATGTCCCTCACAATAGGCAAGAACAAGCAATAACAAGAAATATATGAAGGAGCGCTCAAGCTTAAAGGGACAGTTTACTCAAAAATTTTCTCCCCTTTAATTTGTTCCCAATGATCCACTTTACCTGCTGGAGTGTATTAAATTGTTTACAAGTAGCTCCTTTACCCTTATATTGGCATTTGAAATAGTTGATTTAGCATGTGGTATCCTCACCTATTCTGAAAGTTTGTGGCCGCAGGTCCCAGCTATAGATAAGCTTTGTAAACACAGCCAGTAGAAGAAATTATACTCCCAGTGGGATATAGCAGAGATAAGGTAATACAATGTTGATTTTCCATTGTTCTCTCCAAGTACTGGTGATTGTTTTATGGACAGATAAAAGATAAAGAAGCAGGTATATGTATACAATGTGATACAGTAATGAGATCTTATTATACCTACAAGCTCAACCCATTTTATTAGGTTGTGGCTTCAAAACACAAAATTAGAGCTTTAATATACACAAAAAAACATAAAAAGCTATTTTTCATACATTTTTTTCTCTGCAGTTGGTAAAAAAAGCAATTGTAAACACATTAAGCGAAAAACTATTTTTCAGTATACTGTCCCTTTAAGGTGTATAAAGGAACAAAGTAAAGCAGATAAGAGTAAACAATGAAAAAAGTGGCTATGCCGATTTATTTAAAACCATAATTAAAATACCAAATGCAGAGGGGAAGAGTACTAATCATTAAAATTAAACTAGTTACTATATTATCGGATGTCTCCAATATATATAAATAAATAGTAGAAATAAAAACTAAAAAATGAAGTTGCCACCACAGGAAGAAGAAAAAATAGTCTCTTAGGAGATTATATAACCAAGAGGTGTATAAATCATAAAGTCCCCAATATAAAGTCATTGGTTGTAAAATTTCAGCATATTATGGTGACCAGGTATCTGTTACCTTACTCCTCCGGACACCGTTCCAAATCAATCGGCTTTCAAGGCTCCACACCTCCGTAGAGGCGCACACGTGACTAATGACGTCACAAGAATTAGGCTTTGTCTTATCTTTAATGTCGCGATCCTATTGGTCAGGATCGTCCTTGCAGCGGAGAAACTTTACCAGCCAATTATAATAAGGAAAATGTATCCGCTCTTTAGTGCAATTTGCACGCAGGATACCTGTGGTCCGGTGAAGGTGATAACTCTAAGGCAATGCTCTGTAACAACTTCAAAGACAGTGGTGTCTGTATATTCGGATTCCTCCGTAACTGTACCAGTTCGTATGCCTTAGTTAGATTATCCAGCAAACCAAAGACAGTCTTTGTCTCAATTTACAAAGGTAAACGATGTGTCCTCCTTTAGATGGAAATAAAAGACAAACTGCAACTGTATAATCATCAACGCGTTTCTCCCTCTTACAGGGCTTTTTCAAGATGAATTTGTTGCAGTCACAGCCTTCCTTTATACGATGAACCAGGTTCCTTATTGGTCAACCCAGATTAATTGATATTAAGGGTGGTTTCTATGTAGATGAAGTAGTATTGGCAACACTGTGGGCAACAATGTTTAAACCATAATATATAAAATGTCAGAAATAAGTGATATAGTGTAGCGATTTAAATGTTTCCAAAATTTTAACAAACACATAAATCTTGCGAATAGCAAGTGAAACCTTAACAAATATCGTGGCATTGCTGCCAAATCCTATAAGAAATTAATAAATAATTATAACAGACAGGGTGTCCCTATCTGTTAAGTGGTGCATGTTCTAAAATTATAATAGTGAAGAGAAGGAGAAAGAAAGAACGAAATAGTTCATAAAGTGATCAAGTGAAGTGATTTACTTAATCTAATAGAAATGGTGAAATGTCCAATTCTGAGTTTAAACCAGCAGGATATAGAGTATCATACTTATATATGTATTCTGCCTCCTTTAAACATAAGATCTTATCTATATCTAATCCCCTCCAATTTCGTTTAATGTGTTTTATTCCCCAATACTTTAAATCCTTTGTTCTCCCAATGTGAACCTCTTTAAAGTGCGTGTAGAGTCTTGTGTCTTCTACCTTTTTCTCTATACAAAGGAGGTGTTCTCTGATTCTGTCTCTTATCATCCTTTTAGTCTCCAAAGTATATCAAATTGCAGGTACACTGTAATATGTATATGACCCCTTTGGTTGTACACCTAATGAGGTCCTTTATTGGAACTTCTTCCCCTGTTGGGGGGATTATTAGTGAGCATTTCTTACAGCTGTGTTGACAGGCTTTACACGAATAGCATGGAAAAAAAAACTTGAGACCCTATTTCCAGACAGATCTTTATGTATTTGAGCCTGTTTCTTGTTATCCTGAAATGTACTGGGTGCTAGCATTAGTTCCTAAATATAAGTTTGGGTCTAGATTCAAGTTTTTCCCCTATAACAGGGTCTGCCTTTAATATGTGCCAGTGTCTGTTTAAAATCTTCCTCATTGTACCATGATCGTTACTATAATCAGTAATAAATGGAGTGTCAATAATATCTTTTTCAACCTCAGTGTGTTTCTGTTTATATGTAAGTAGGGATCTCCTTTCAGTCAGTCTGGCTCTTTCTACTGCTTTGTTAACCAGATCTTCGTCATATCCCCTATCCCTAAACCTTTCAACAAGGGTTCCAATTTGGTTTTCAAAGTCAGATACTTTAGAACAGTTTTTCCTGATTCTCAGGCTCTGTCCTATAGGGAAGTTGTCCTTCCATTGTTGTAGATGACAACTTTCAGATTGTATAAAACTGTTCAAATCTACTTCCTTGAAATTAGTTTTTGTCTCAAAGGAGTTACCAACCACCATAATCTCCAAATCCAAAAAGGTGATGGTTTCTTTACTATAATTGAAAGTAAATTTCAAACCTCTATCATTTGCATTCATATTTATAAACATATTGTTCAGGTCTAATTCAGAGCCCCTACAAATAATCAAAATATCGTCAATATATCTCCTATAGAGCACGAGGTCTGCACCATCGCTTCTCTCTTGGAAGGAAGTTTCCTCCCAGCTACCCATAAAGAGATTAGCGTAGCTTGGTGCAAACCTCGTGCCCATAGCTGTCCCTTCGACTTTGAGACAAAATTTACTGTCGAATACAAAATAGTTATTCCTTAATATAAAGGCTATACTTTTTAACAAAAAATCCCTCTGTCTGATTTCATTTCTGGATCTGCATCAAAGAACCTTTTGATAGCCGATATACCTTTTTCATGGTCAATCACTGTATAAAGCGAGGTAATGTCACAAGTCACTAGAAATAGATTTTCTTTCCATTTTATAGTGTCTAAAATATTCAACACCTGAGTAGAGTCTCTTAAATAAGAATCCAAATTTTTGACATATTTCTGCAGGAAGGAATGTACATAATGGGAAAGATTAGAGGAAAGTGCCCCTATTCCCTAAATGATCGGCCTTCCTGGCGGATTATTTAAATCCTTATGGATTTTGGGCAGGAAGTAGAAGACTGAAATCCTAGGATACCTAGGATCCAAGAAATCTACTTCCTTTTCATTTAGAATTCCCACATTTTTTCCTTCCATAATGATTCTCTTTAATTTAGCTGTAAATTTATTAGTGGGATTCAATTCTATTTTTTTGTAAGTTTTAGTGTCGTTGAGAAGTCTCAAAGCCTCAGTTTTATAATAGCTGGTATCTATGACCACAATTCCACCGCCCTTGTCGGCAGGCTTTATGGTCACATTACCATTCTTTTTCAGGTTATCCAATACCAGTCTATCTTTCTTACTCATATTAACCTTATTATATTGGGATTATTGACTTTTCTTGAGATCTTTGAGTACCATTAATTCAAAGGTCTCAAGGTTACTTCCTTTACAAAAAGTTGGATTAAAAGTAGATTTGTTCTTTAAACTAGTATGAATAAATTTCTCTTGCTTAACCTCTATATTAGAAGCCCTCTCTAGTGGGTTCTTCATGAAAAACCGTTTAAGTGTGAGGTTTCTTATGAACTTCTTCACATGTATGTGTGTTACAGTATATTGAACTTGTTCATTTTTGTACTTGGTGCAAATGAGAGGCCATAACTCAGAATTCTTTCTTCCTCATCTTTCAACTCAGTGCTACTAATATTAAAGACTCCATTCCTTTTTACCTCCACCTCTTTGCTCCTTTTATTTGCTCCACTCTCTCTTGTACCTCTAGAGGTCTTTTTTTGGTTACCCATACATTCTCTGTTTTCTTTTATAATATTTCTTGATATGCCCTCCCTTAGAGGGCTGTTCTCTAAAAAAGGAGTCTTATTGTCTCTGATCGTAGGTGTCTTAATTTGATGGTATGGTTGTATGTATCTATTTTTTACTGGTGTCTGCCATCTCTCACTATTTCCCCAGTGTTGTCTATTCGTGCCATATGATGTAAGTTTCTTTTTGTCATAATCATAATTATCATACCTTGATCTCTCGGGTTGATAATATGTGTTCCTATATGATTCATATCTATCATAGTTGTGATATCCTTTATTTTCTGTCCTTTGTCTACTATAGGGACCTGATCTCCAGGAATTATATGTATTTTTATCCCTGTATTCGTATGACCTAGACTGTACATGATTCTTTTTCTCTTTTTTCTTTTCTATGACTGACTACAGTCCATTTATCTTGAGGTACATTTGTCTCCATATTATTAATGGTGTCACTATTAGGTTCTACTTGAGGTTTTATCATATCCCTATCTAATTTCTTCCATTTAGTCTTTAATATATCTTTATTAAGAGTGTCAATCCTTTCAATCATTACTTTCTGTTTTTCTTTAAATTCCTTTGTCTTCTTATCTTTCAGTTATTGTTTGATCTCTATTATCTCTTTTTCTAGGTCTAAGAGTGTGTCTTTCCTAGAGCGTTTCAGAATATCTATCAGATCAGTTGAAGCTTTCTTCAAAACATCTTCCCATTCAGACTGAAATACTTCTTTCAATGGGAAGGCACAGGCTTTGTTTAATTTTCAACCTTTTGGGATCAAACCCTTAAGTGTGTATTTGTTTAAAAATATAATATCAGTTTTTTGCTTTAGTTCCCTCATTAATAATTTCTCTAATTTGTTCAAGATATCATCCAAATTTTCATACTCTGAATGAATCAACATGTCTCCCTCTTTATATTCAGAGAGTGCTTTGTGCATACTTTATCTGAACTCAAAGATATCCTCCATACTGAAACAATATCTGTGTGGGTATTATATATATATATATATATATATATATATATATATATATATATATGATGTGTTGAGCGTTATATATAGTGTGTGAATGCAAACAATTATTAAGTCCTCGCTGCTCACTACAAAAGGGACCTAAACATTAGTTAAACACACGTGTAAAGTAGTGTGCGCTGAGAAACCACCAGACACCCCAAAACCTATATGTCCCTCACAATAGGCAAGAACAAGCAATAACAAGAAATATATGAAGGGGCGCTCAAGCTTAAGGTGTATAAAGGAACAAAGTAAAGCAGATAAGAGTAAACAATGAAAAAAGTGGCTATGCCAATTTATTTAAAACCATAATTAAAACAACCATGATTAACTCTGTTTTACTGGCACGTAACTGTTAAAGCGCCACTCGTAATCTGACCCTTAGTGTGTACATGTCGGGAGCACTACATGACAGTAAATAGTGGTCTTGCTAATGGATAACATTGTTGCTAAACTGTTGCCATATAGAGCTGCAGAAAAAAATAAAAAATAAAGCATAACATGAAAATGTAGAAAATTTGCTAAGACAAGTAAATTGGAACGTTGTTTAAAAATGTATGTTCTATATGAATCATGAAAGAAAATTTTGGGGTTTTATGTTCCTTGAAATGACATGTAGTTGGCCTTGTGATAATTTCTTTAGTGATGTACATTGTTCTATTACAAAGTAGTTGATGCTTGCGCAATGTCCAGCAGACAAAAATATATTTCTTTCATGTAATTGGGAAGAGTCCATGAGCTAGTGACGTATGGGATATACAATCCTACCAGGAGGGGAAAAGTTTCCCAAACCTCAAAATGCCTACAAATACACCCCTCACCACACCCACAATTCAGTTTTTACAAACATGGCCTTCTATGGAGGTGGTAAAGTAAGTTTGTGCTAAGATTTCTTCGTTGATATGCGCTTCTCATCATTTTGAAGCCTGATTCCTCTCAGAGTACAGTGAATGTCAGAGGGATGTGAAGGTAGTATCTCCTATTGAATACAATGGTTTTCCTCACAGGAGATCTATTTTATAGGTTCTCTGTTATCGGTCGTAGAGATTCATCTCCTACCTCCCTTATTCAGATTGACGATATACTCTCATATTCCATTACCTCTACTGATAACTGTTTCAGTACTGGCTTGGTTATCTGCTATATGTGGATGGGTGTCTTTCGGTAATTATGTTTTCATTACTTAAGATCTCATCTATGGTTTGGCACTTTATGCGTTAATATAAAGTTCTAAATATATGTATTGTACTTATTTTTGCCATGAGTCAGGTTTATGTATACGATGTCCGATGACACAAATTTAGTTGACGCCGAGTTCCTTGCACAAGGTTGCATCTACAATGACTCGAGTGTGTAATTCCCGGATGTTGTTAGCGCCAAAAATCTTTCAGTTGCATTGTGCGACATACTGGGCGCCAAATAATTTCATTATTTAAACCCCATTCCTATATGCCTCTTGCCTTTTTCTATGTCAGAGGGCTATGCTGTTTGCATTTTTTCCCATTCCTGAAACTGCCATATAAGGAAATTGATAATTTTGCTTTATATGTTGTTTTTTCTCTTACATTTGCAAGATGTCTCAAAATCCACTGTTATAACCCTGCTGCCTGATAACAGTTCTACCAAAGCTAAGTGCATCTGTTGTAAATTTGTGGAGATTATATCTCCAGCTGTGGTATGTAATAGTTGTCATGATAAGCTTTTACATGCAGAGAATGTGTCCATCAGTAATAGTACAATGCCTGTTGTTCCTTCAACATCTAATGTACTGGATATACCTGTGAATAAAAAAGATTTTATTGCTAATGCGATTCAGAAGGCTTTGTCTGCCATCCCGCCTTCTAATAAATGTAAAAGGTCTTTTAAAACTTCTTATAAAGTTGATGAAATTTCAAATGACCGACAACATACTGAATTATCCTCCTTTGATGAGGATCTATCTGATTCAGAAGATCCTTCCTCAGATATTGACATTGACAAATCTACTTATTTATTTAAAATGGAGTATATTCATTCCTTGTTAAAAGAGGTGTTAATTACATTGGATATTGAGTAAACTAGTCCTCTTGATATTAAAACTAGTAAACATTTAAATTCTGTTTATAAACCTCCTGTGGTTACTCCAGATGTTTTTCCAGTTCCTGACTATTTCTGATATGATTTCTAAGGAATGGAATAGGCCTGGTACTTTTTTTATTCCTTCTTCAAGGTTTAAAAAATCGTATCCTTTGCCAGCAGTTAGATTGGAATTTTGGGAAAAGACCCCCAAAGTTGATGGGGCTATTTCTACTCTTGCTAAACATACTACTATTCTTATGGAAGATAGTACTTATTTTAAAGACCCTTTAGATAGGAAACTTGAATCTTATCTAAGGAAAGCTTATTTATATTCTGGCTATCTTCTCAGGCCTGCCATTTCTATGGCTGATGTTGCAGCTGCATCAACTGTTTGGTTGGAAAGTTTAGCGCAACAGGAAACGGATCCTGATTTGTCTAGCATTGTTTGCTTGCTTCAACATGCTAATCATTTTATCTGTGATGCCATATTTATATAATCAAAATTGATGTTAAATCTGTCTTTAGCTATTTTAGCTAGAAGAGCTTTGTGGCTCAAATATTGGAATGCTAAAATGGTATCTAAGTCTAGATTACTATATCTTTCTTTCCAAGGTAATAAGTTATTTGGTTCTCAGTTGGATTCAATTAATTCAACTTTCAGTGGGGCGAAGGGAGTTTTTTTGCCTCAGGATAAAATACCTCTAAAGCTTCTAACCATAAAAGACTCTAAAGCTTCTAACCATTTTTGTTCCTTTCGACAAAATAAGGAACAGAAATCTAATCCTTCCCCCAAAGAATCTGGTTCTAATTGGAAACCTTCTTCAAGTTGGAGTAAATCCAAACTGTTTAAGAAACCAAAGCCAGCCCCCAAGTCTGCATGAAGGTGCGGCCCTCATTCCAGCTCAGCTGGTAGGGGCCAGATTAAAAAAAATTCTTTCAGGCCAGTTCTGGATCTAAAAATTTTGAATCATTATGTAAGAGTGCCAACTTTCAAAATGGTGACTATAAGGACTATTCTGCCTTTTGTTCAGCAAGGGCATTATATGTCCACAATAGACTTACAGGATGCATGTCTTCATATTCCGATTCATCCAGACCACTATCAGTTTCTGAGATTCTCTTTTCTAAACAAGCATTACCAATTTGTCGCTCTTCCATTTGGCCTAGCTACAGCCTCAAGAATCTTTTCAAAGGTTCTCGGTGCCCTACTCTCTGTAATCAGAGAATGGGGTATTGCGGTGTTTCCTTATTTGGACGATATCTTGGTACTAGCTCAGTCTTTACATTCTGCAGAATCTCACATGAATCAACTAGTTTTGTTTCTTCAAAGACATGGTTGGAGGATCAATTTACCAAAAAGTTCTTTGATTCCTCAGACAAGGGTCACCTTTTTAGGTGTCTAGATAGATTCAGTGTCCATGACTCTAACAGACAAGAGATGATTAAAATTGGTTTCAGCTTGTCGGAATCTTCAGTCTCATTCATTCCCTTCAGTAGCTATGTGCATGGAAGATTTAGGTCTCATGACTGCAGCATTGGACGCGATCCCCTTTGCTCTTTTTTCATATGAAACCTCTCCAGCTTTGTATGCTGAACCAATGGTGCAGGGATTATACAAAGATATCACAATTAATATACTTAAATCCCAATGTTCGACTCTCTCTGACTTGGTGGTTAGATCACCATCGTATAGTTCAAGGGGCCTCTTTTGTTCGTCCAACCTGGACTGTGATCACAACAGATGCAAGTCTTTCGGGTTGGGGAGCTGTCTGGGGATCTCTGACAGCTCAAGAGGTTTGGAAATCTCAAGAGTTGAGGTTACCAATCAATGTTTTAGAACTCCGTGCTATTTTCAGGGCTCTTCAGGTTTGGCCTCTGTTGAAGAGAGAACCGTTCATTTGTTTTCAGACAGACAATATCACGACTTTGGCATATGTAAAAAATCAGGGTGAGACTCACATCCCCAAGCTATGAAAAAAGTATCTCTGATACTTGCTTGGGCGGAATCCAGCTCCTGTCTAATTTCTGCGGTTCATAACCCAGGTATAGACAATTGGGAAGCGGATTATCTCAGCCGTCAGATTTTACATCCGGGGGAGTGCTCGCTCTATCCAGATGTGTTTTCTCAGATTGTTCAGATGTGGGTCTTCCAGAAATAGATCTGATAGCTTCCCATCTAAACAAGAAACTATCCAGGTACCTGTCCAGAGATCCTCAGTTCCTTGGTGTTACCAACCTGCTTATATTTTCTCGCCTCTATTTCTTCTTCCAAGAGGGATCTCCAAAATCATCATGGAACAATTGTTTGTGTTGCTGGTAGCTCCAGCATGGCCTCACAGGTTTTGGTATGTGGATCTTGTTCGGATGTCCAGTTGCCAACCTTGGCTACTTCCATTAAGGCCAGACCTTCTGTCTCAAGGTCCGTTTTTCCATCAGGATCTCAAATCATTGAACTTGAAGGTATGGAAATTGAATGCCTAGTGCTTAGTCATAGAGGTTTCTCTGATTCAGTGATTAATACTATGTTACAAGCTCATAAATCTGTTTCTAGGAAGATTTATTATCGAGTTTGGAAGACTTATATTTCATGGTATTCTTCTCATAAATTCTCCTGGCATTCTTTTAGAATTCCTAAAATTTTACAGTTTCTTCAGGATGGTTTGGATAAGGGTTTGTCTGCAAGTTCCTTGAAGGGACAAATCTCTGCTCTTTCTTTTTTATTTCACAGAAAGATTGCTAAGCTTCCTGATATTCACTGTTTTGTACAGGCTTTGGTCCGTATCAAGCCTGTCATTAAATCAATCTCTCCTCCTTGGAGTCTTAATTTGGTTTTGAAGGCTTTACAGGCTCCTCCGTTTGAGCCTATGAGGCCCATTTATCAAGCTCCGAATGGAGCTTGTTGGCCAGTGTTTCTGGCGAGTCTTTAGACTCGCCAGAAAAGCAAGATATGGAGCAGCGGTCAAAAGATCGCTGCTCCATAACCTGTCTGCCTTCTCTTATGAGGCGGACAGAGATCGCCACAATTCAACCCGATCGAGTAATATCGGGTTGATTGACACCCCCCTGCTGGCGTCCGATTGGCCCCAAGTCTGCAGGGGGCGGCATTGCACCAGCAGCTCACAAGAGCTGCTGGTACAATGCTGAATATGGATAGCGTATTTTTTAAATTTCTACCTAAGGTTGTGAATTCTAATAACATTAATAGAGAAATTGTTTTCCCTTCTTTGTGTCCTAATCCTAAGAATTATTTGGAGAGATCCTTACATTCTTTGGATGTGGTAAGAGCTTTTGAAATATTATGTTGAAGCTACTAAAGATTTCAGGAAGACTTCTAGTCTATTTTTTTATCTTTTCTGGTTCTAGGAAATGTCAGACGGCTTCTGCCATTTCCTTGGCATCTTGGTTAAGGCTTTTGATTCATCAGACTTATTTGGAGTCGGGTCAGGCCCGCCTCAGAGAATTATAGCTCATTCTACTAGATCAGTCTCCACTTCGTGGGCTTTTAAGAATGAAGCTTCAGTTAATCAGATTTTCAAAGCAGCAACTTGGTCTTCTTTGCATACATTTACTAAATTCTACCGTTTTGATGTATTTGCTTTTTCAGAAGCAGTTTTTGGCAGAAAAGTTTTTCAGGCAGCTGTTTCAGTTTGATTCCTCTGCTTATGTTTCAGTTTTTTCTTTTCATTATGAGAATAAACTTATATTTTGGGTTGTGGATTATTTATTTTTCCAGCGGAAAATGGCTGTTATTATTTTATCCCTCCCTCTCTAGTGACTCTTATGTGGAGTTCCACATCTTGGGTATTACTATCCCATACGTCACTAGCTCATGGACTCTTGCCAGTTACATGAAAGAAAACATAATTTATGTAAGAAATTACCTGATAAATGCATTTCTTTCATATTGGCAAGAGTCCATGAGACCCACCCTTTTTATGCTGGTTATGATTTTTTGTATAAAGCACAATTATTTCCAAATTCCTTTGTGGATGCTTTTTACTCCTTTCTTTATCACCCCACTACTTGGCTATTCATTAAACTGAATTGTGGGTGTGGTGAGAGGTGTATTTGTAGGCATTTTGAAGTTTGGGAAACTTTGCCCCTCCTGGTAGGATTGTATATCCAATACGTCACTAGCTCATGGACTCTTGCCAGTATGAAAGAAATTAATTTATCAAGTAAGTTCTTACAACCTCTTTTAACCCCTAAAACACCACAATCTCTTGCCTCTAAAAAACAATTATCCCTGTTAACCCACATTAACCCCCCTTTTTGCCACAATGAATCATCCAATTGGAACGGTAAGTGATCGTATTGTGTGAACTGAATATTCAAATCAGTCAATTTTGTATTTTGTAGCGGGTGAATCAAAATGGAGGTCTTGAGGGAGGGTTCATTTTAGATGGGGCTACATTATGGGCTCGATTTATCAAAGCTGAGAGGGACGGGGGTGCATATATGCGTAGATACCATTGCACACAAGCGCAATTTTGCGCTTGTGTGCAATCCCGCCCCCAGCTGTCAATCTCCTTGGTCGGACTAGACCACGGAGATTGAATTTCGCCACCTTAAAGGTGGCGAAGAGGTTAGGAAAGCAGCGGTCTGATGACCACTGCTTGTTAAATACAACGAGCAGGTTCTTGTGAGAACTTGAAGCCATAGGGCTTTGATAAATTGAGCCCTATAAGTATGGGATGCACTTATGTAGCTGTGGACACAAAACAAGTGTTTAGTTATATTTTTTTAATACAAAAATCAAATATTACTGTACTGCACAAGACTGGGTGCAAAGTACATTGCCTTGCCAATCAGTAATTTAGTCATGTCTGCCATTTGGGAAAGGCAAGAGGGGCCCTCACCCAGGGCCCCGCATCCTGGGGGTCCCACAGTGTCAGGGTTGAGGGTATAAAACTGTGCAACCCGTATTTATTTTATGAAGAAGAGTTTATGATATTATGAGGTGTAATATATAGGGGCCGATTTATAATTTGTCTGGTGGATATGATCCGCTGTAGCATGATCCGTTGGCGTACATGATCCGCTGTAGCGATCATGTCTGCTAGACATCGATAAATGCTGACAGCATACACTAGCAGGGAATGTCATCAACTCGATCGTATGTGAACGGGCGGATTGATGTCCGCAGCCTCAGAGGCAGTGGATGAATTAAGGAGCAGCGGTCTGAAGGCTCGTGCGGAAACAGGGTTTTTTGGCCCCATCTTGTTATTCTTTATATAGGTAACATTGAAGGTTATTTCATTATATAAAACTTCTTTTATCATTGTCTACCAATAGAAATAGGGTAACTGTCAATGATAACCTGTGCACAAATACAAATGTTCTGTTAGTTTCAGTATCAACTAAAACTCTTTACCTTCACACTTTTTATCCTTATTTTTAATATAAATATTAAATAATAATATGGTCATAATAATACTAATATGGTAGTAATAATAATAATTAGCAGCAAAATCAGATTAATAATTTATAGTGTTTCTATGTATTTTTGCCAAACAATAAGAAAATATAATTGTAATTTATGTTTTATTTCCACAATTACATTTTTGTTCTTTAAAGAGTGAGTAAATTATGCATTTTCTATTGCTTACAGTGCTCCAAATAATTATAGTATAATTAATTCATCATTAATAACTGCATTACAGGACCACACTATAAATTAATCTAGAGGCAAAAACATGGCATCAACAGAAACACATAAAGCAGCAGATAAATTGTTAGTGCAATCTTTGCTTTTTCCTCTGTATAGCAATAATGATATGTACCATAATGAATTATATTTTCAAAATAATTACCTTTAATTTTTAGAAGTATACATATCATGTTGTAGCTGGTATTCTATAAAGAGAAATTACTTTTGCTTATCCTTTTCAAGAATTTTCTTTGCTTAAATTATACTCTCTGGTGAAAGAAATCATTTCTCTAAAACTGTACAGTGCTGATGCTATATTGTGGTAAAATTCCAAAATGTCACCAGTGATACCCTGTATGTATATTTGGTTACTGTATATAATCAGTTGAATGTAAATGCATGCTATGACATGGTGAGTACATTTACAGACAAGTGCACTTGGAAATGTTATTGTGAATAGGACTTTCTTATTTGGCCGAGCTATTGTTGAACTTCATGCTGAACCTCTGACCCTTTACTTTTCAGGAACACAATAGCCTTTGATATCAGATGGTGGGAAAGGGACTCAGAGTCTCATTTCACATTCAGATGCAATTCATCAGCTTGGCTGGAACTTCTAGCAGTTTTAATGACTGCTGAAATTGATGATTAAATCAATTTGTGATGCTGACTGCATGGCTGCCTCTGAACTGTAATAACCCAGGATTACAACAAGCAGTAAGGGTACCGTTATTCAAATGTACATGTTTTTTCTTTTTTTTTTTAAATGCTGCCATGGTGGGAAAAACAAAGGGTACATTCTCATAAAATTGTTCAACATAAAGTCTTATAAAACAAATTCAGTTAATTATTCAGTAATATTTTTCAAAATATAATTTAAATAAATGTATTATAATGAATAATTGTTCTGGAACAAAGACACATAGACACTGTATCCTTCTACATATTAAAGTAGCATTAGATATATTAAAAAAATAACCTTTGCAAGACTTGGTGGTCTGTAATATAACACCGCAAGTACCTTGGTCAGAGATTAAGAGATATAAATAAACTATATTTGCTTGCTCTCTTCGTAACTTCTTGTTATATAGATGTCATGAACTTTAATACTAAAATATATCCACAAATATTAAGGCCCTAAAGTGAATGCAGCTTTTTACATTGAAATAAACACCACAACCCTCTACAATACAAGAACCCCCCCACCCCCCATAATAATAAAGGCTAACTACACTACAAAATAATAAAGGCTAACTACACTACAAAATAATAAAGGCTAACTAATACTTGTTATATTTGGGATTATTTATTGCCTCATTTGTGTCCTATTTATAAAAGTTATAATTTATTTAGGTCTGGTATTTCTCGCTGGTATTAGCTTGATTTAGTGCCCCCTATAAAAAATTATATTCTTTGAAATAAAAATAAACAAACAAAAAGCCCTTACTAAACTCAAAGTTTAAACTCACCATGCAAAAGTCCAGCTCCTCTTCATCCATGCCTCTTCTGCCACCTCCGATAAGCAATCTTCTTCAACGCCGGGGCCCTTTTCACTCCGGGTCCAGGCACCGGGGGCCCATCTTCATAGGGGCAGAAGTGAACTTCGGCTGCCTCTTCCACCATCTCCGCTCCGCGTCTTCTCTTTCACCACCTCCCCATCTTTACAGATCTATATGTATTTATTTCTATGTTAAAGCTCTTTGCCTGCCCGACCTCATATCTTGAGCCATTATAACTTTTTTGTGCAATATTTGTTTTGAATACTTTTATTAGATGGTGTTATAATGAGTCTAACTGTACTTACCCAATGCACGTTAACTTCAATTATGCTCTAACGTTCAACTGGTAATACAAGCAAAAAACCTGATGCGCAAACAGCCGATATGAAGAGGGTCATGTAGAATCAAATGGAATTTATTGAGCAACAACTGGAACAACCAGCTATATTGAAACAAGAAACAGAAAACAGGAATATCCAAAGTGAATGCACAACCATTGAAACAGCTTTGAAGAGATAAAACCTTTTATCAATCTGAAAAAAAAAAAAAAAAGAGACAAAACATTTTTGACAGGAAAAGGAGACATTTTCAAGAGACAGTGAAGAAGAACAACAGGACAGTGTTTTGTTACTTTTATATATATTGGTCGAGATTCATAATATAATGGGGCATATTTATCAAGCTCCGTGTTTCTGGCGAGCCTGCAGGCTCGCCAGAATCAGCGGTCACAAAGACCGCTGCTCCATAACCTGTCCGCCTGCTCTGCTCTGTCTCGCCGGAAATCAACCCAATCTGTCTCGCCGGAAATCAACCCGCGAGTCTGCAGGGGGTGGTGTTGCACCAGCAGCTCTTGTGAGCTGCTGGTGCAATGCTAAATACGGCGAGCGTATTGCTCGCCGTATTCAGCGAGGTCTGGCGGACCTGATCCGCACTGTCGGATCAGGTCCGACAGACCTTGATAAATAGAGGCCATAGTATGAACTCTATTTAGCTTTGCTTCACTTTAATTTTCCAGTCTTTCACTTACATGTATAGTTGTACGAGGTGTTCAATACATGATATCAAACCTGAGCTGCGAGAAATTCTGAAAAAAACAATAATTACAACTACAACACTAAGGAAACACGCTGATCAAAATGGTTTATGTAAATGTTTGTAAATGTAAAATTTTCACGTCTGTTTTATTATGGTAAAGCAGTCTCATTGGATAGAAAAAGGAGTTGTCCATGGGCATTACTGGGCTTTCTACAGGCATGGTCAGAATTGTTCATCTACACCTAGAGGCATATTTATCAAGCTCCTTATGTCTAAAGACCGCTGCTCCATAACTTGTCCGCTTGCTCCGAGTCCGCGGACAGAAATCAACCTGATCAAATACGATCGGGTTGATTGGCAACCCCTGCTAGCGGCCGATTGGCCGCAAATCTGCAGAGGGCGGCATTGCACCAGCAGTTCACAAGAACTGCTGGTGCAATTATAAATGCCAACAGTGTATGCTGTCGGCATTTATTGATGTGCGGCGGACATGATACGCTACTTCGTATCATGTCCGCTCGTACATTGATAAATATGCCCACTAGAGTGGACTGTTTTATAGTGGGTTTCCTTTTTCCTTTATAATGTATTTGTTAGGTTTAATATGTTTTGATTTGTTTAAATGGTAATGAGATCGATGTGACTTCATTTAGTATAATGAAATATTTTAAGCTGTGATGAGGGGCGTGGACATATTTTTATGAATTCCACCTTGCAATGTTGTGGTATTTTCCACAAAATATTAATTTTGTGAAGGGGTTTTATTGAATCAATTAATGAGAAAGTTTTCAGCAATGCGAATGCCATGGGCATGAGTATATACATATATATTTATGTGTTAATATGTGTATAGTGATATAGAGAGATATGGGAAGTCCTCTTCTAATATGCAAATATGTAGGTGCAAACAAAAGGTGCAAACAGGTAGATGCTGTTGTGTCCGGGACTTACCCTTAAGGAGCCTAACCGCCCCCGGAATCTGTATATGCCGTGCAGTGCCTCAGACAGGAGTTCTATGTAGCCGGGGGACCTCCGTGGTCAAACCGAAATCAGATCGGTGGGCTGGCAGCTCCAAACCAACCGGCAAAGAAGAAAATCTCCAGCAGCGCTTCAGGCTGTTCTCAGGTGCACTGGGGCGTCTTTTTGTGACGTAGCGGGATCTCCGGTCTGGGGGCGGTGCTCTTTCTTCACCCGGGTTTCACAACAGGTAATTTTCATATACAAGGGCTTTGAGCTGATCCAAAACTGGTGCAGGTATAAACAATCAAAGAAGAAAGGTAGGATCCAGCTTTATGCAAATAAAATCCATCTTTATTGGCAAGGTTAAAACGCCAAATGTGGCTCAGTGAACAGCATACAGTGATAGCAAGCAAAACAGGTGTGTGAGCGTGACACCACCTACATTTGATTAATATGTGTATAAGCATATACATATAGATTTACTGGGAAGACACATTGGGATATATTTACCAATGTGCGAGCGGACATGATACGAAGTAGCGTATCATGTCCGCCACACATCACGCACATCGATGCTGTCGGCATTTATTATTGCACCAGTAGTTCTTGTGAACTGCTGGTGCAATGCCACACCCTGCAGATTTGCGGCCAATTGGCCGCTAGCAGGGGTTGTCAATCAACCCGATCGTATTTGATTGGGTGAATTTCTGTCTGCCACCTCAGAGCGTACAGGTTATGGAGCTTGATAAATATGCCCTATTGACAGCAATGTAAAGGTACTTTTCAGTGCTGTTTTGTTTCTAACACCCCACTCTCACCAACTTTAGCCCCAAAATACTGCCTAATACAGTCATTTTATTAAAAAATAAAGATGTTACCATCTTTATATTTTTTTAAATAAAATACACTAAACAGTATTTTGGGGGCATTTGGGGCATATTTATAAAATTAATTAGAGGTCTGACCTCTGGGTATTTTATAAGCACTAATTTCTACCACAAGTTCGCGGTAGCATTAACCAGCCACTTGTAATGGCTGATTAATTATCGCACGCCCAGAAACAGGTATATTTGCCAGTTTGCGGGAGCTCGAAAATTTAGCGCTCCACTTGTAATCTAGCACATACAGGGCATAAAACTCAATGTGTATGAAAACATATTAAGTTAATCATTTTCTAAATGTTCTAAATCTTTATACTTATTGCAAACATCAGATTGTAAGAGAGAGAATGCAAAAGATTTTTAGTTTCTGATTTGATGAAGTTCAGACTATTTTAAAGTGTTTTGAATTAATTTCAGTGTTGCTTTAAAATCATTGCTACTGCTGCAGTGATTGTCTTTTCTGCTGAACAAGTATAAAATTCTGCCTCATTGTGTACTGTGAGAAAACTTGCAAGTTTATTTTGTTGCAGATAATGTAGCACCAATCAGCATAGCTGTTACTCATTAATTTGATAACAATTTCTTTTTATACAGCATCTACTATGTGTGCCACTAAATTTGTCTCTGAATAAGCAAATCAGAAACTATTTGTTTCTTATTTTTTTTAAACAAATATGTGCAGATAGGCAATATATATATCCCCCCCCCCCTTCCATTGCACCTAAAAACCAATATTCCTATATCATTTATATTATAGTTTTCCATTTTTTTCCATATTGAATAAGAGAGGGGAAAAGAAAAAAAGAAAAATTAGAGGCGAGGAAAAGGATGTGTGGAAGAGAAAAAGTGAGAGGGGGTAAGGGAAATAAAAATAGAAATGAGAGAGAAGGTCAAAGGAGTATAAACATAGTACTGGAGATGGCAACCGTGAGAGGGCAAAATAAGAAAACAGGTATAGTAGCGATGGAGAAGGAGAAGGCATGCAAATGCTGGCAGGGGAGGACATATTAGTTAGAAAGGGAGAAAGAAGAAACAAGAGACAGCAAATTGTACACCTGTCACACACTGTCTTTAAAGGGATACTAAACCCACATTTTTCTCTTTAAAGGGTCATAATGCCCAAATGTTTAGACACTTGAAAGTGATGCAGCATAGCTGTAAAAAAACTGACTAGAAAATATCACCTGAACATCTCTATGTAAAGAAGAAAGATATTTTACCTCAGTAGCCACATCCCATTGTAAAGGACTTCTAAGCAGCAAATCAGTATGTCTGTCCCGGGACAGTGGAAGGAGCGAGCATTCATGCACACTCATCTTATTTCCCTATTCAGTGTAAGGAAGTTTACAATGAAATCTCATGAGCGTTAAGTGAAATCTAATGAGATCACAGTAAAAGAGTTCATGACCTCAGCACTGTTGATGCTGATTGGCTGCTGTTCATTTCCTAATTTTTCTTTATTTTATTTTTTTATCTGCAGCTGAGTATAACTTTTTACACAGAACTTACTCTGCTGAACTGAGGAGATTTTTTTTTTTTTACATAGAGATGCTCAGGGGATATTTTCCTGTCAGCTTTTTACAGTTATACTGCATCAATTTCAAGTGATTTAGCATATGAGTATTATGTCCCTTTAATGATTCGGATAGAGCATGCAATTTTAAGCAACTGTCTAATTTACTCCTATTTACATTTTTTTCTTTGTTCTCTTGCTATCTTTATTTAAAAAAGCAAAAATGGCCCAGCTCCTTAGCTTACATTCCTGCTTTTTACATAAAGATAGCAAGAGAACAAAGAAAAATTGATAATAGGAGTAAATTAGAAAGATGCTGTCTTATGTAGTTATGGAAGGCATCAAAACACAATTTGGTGCTGCAGAAGTTACTATTTCAAATAAACTGTATTTGCAAAATTCCAATCAATGTTGAAAACTAATTTGCGCAAAACATCTTTAAAATAGCTGAAGGCATTTTGCATTTTTATCTTTTGTACTATCTGTATAAGGAGAAAGAGAATATCATCTATGTTCTATTCAAGTGTGTAATAAACATTACTGATTAATGTGTAGCAAACACAAAGACCATACTGTGAGGCCTATTTAACAAATATCTTGCGGACCTGATCCGACAGTGCGGATCAGGTCCGCAAGACATCGCTGAATGCGGAGAGCAATACGCTCTCCATATTCAGCATTGCACCAGCAGCTCACAAGAGCGGCTGATGCAACGCCGCCCCCTGCAGACTCGCGGCCAATGGCCTGCCAGCAGGGAGGTGTCAATCAACCCGATCATACTCAATACTTCGATTCCTGTCCGCCTGCTCTGAGTCTTTGTGACCGCTGCTCCATAACTTGTGTTTCAGACTCGCCAGAAACACGGCCGTCAAGCTCCATTCGGAAATTGATAGATAGGCCCCTGTATATTTTTATAACTCAAATTAAAGTTAAGCAGGTAAAAACAAAATCATTATATCATCTTATTTTCCAATAAATTACACCTATTTCTATCACACAGTGTGGTTAAGTCACTTATAATTTAACACAATGTACTATAAAATGTTTCCTGATAAAGTGACATGATACTTCATTAAAAAAAAAAAAAAAAAAATATGAATGTTTAATGTACTGATATATTCATTTTTTTAAGTGGGAAAACTCCATTGTACAATTTATTAACTTGTACTTTTAACTTAAAGGGACATTAAACACACATTTTTTCTTTCAATATTCATATAAAGAATACAATTTTAAACAAGATCTTAATTTACTTCTATTATCTATATTGCTACATTCTTTAGATATCCTTTGTTGAAGAAATAGTAATGCACATGTGTGAACCAATCACACAAGGCACAAGATATGTGTAGACACCAATCAGCAGCTACTGAGCCTATCTAGATATGCTTTTCAGCAAACAATATCAAGAGAATTAAGCAAATTAGATAATAGAAGTAAATTAGAAAGTCTTTTAAAATTGCATATTCTTTCTAAATCATGAAAATAAAAATGTGGGTTTCATGTCCCTTTATATTTAATTACCTTTTAAGAGAATGTTAAAAATATTTTTACATCAATAATTATGAAACTGCTGTTTCATATACATGATAGAATTTGAGTTATTGGTCTTTTATGTAATTTTTTTAGTATTTGAAATATCTAATTTGCTAATTAGATGCAAAAAGAGCAGACCTGATTATCTTATCCCTCTCTATAAACATACAAAGGCCACTACGTACTGAAAATGTCATTATAAGTGGTAGTTTATACAGCTGGCAGAACAAATAGTTGGAAATACATTGATGGGAAAATTACAGTACACTGTTCCTTTAAGTACTACATGAATTAGGGAGTGTAGATTTTATAAAACATATGGCTATGCAATAGAAATGTAACTGATTATGCATATAACAAACTTCCCCTCACATTTTGCTGCTGTCTCCTAAAATACCTCTTTTTGGATAGTTCCTTGGTTAAACACAAGGGGTGGAATTTAATTTTTTTAAAAAAAAATGAAGAACAGAAGTGAAAAATTGTTGCAAAAAAGTGTTGAACATTTAATACTAACCGATTTCTAGCTATAGGCTAATTACAGTTTCTTAATAAAGTTTACGTCTTCTTTTCCAAAAGAAAAAACAGTAGTGCAGTTAAAGGACATAAAAGCCATTTTTTTTTTCATTATCAGATAGAGCGTGTTATTTTAAATAACTGTCCAACTTACTTCTATTATCTAATTTGAATTTGTTTTGTTCTTTTGATATTCTTTGTTGAAAGGTATACCTAGGTAGACTCAGGAACTGCTGATTGGTGGCTGCACATCTTTGCCTCATGCTATTGGCTCACCCAATGCTTTAAGCTAGTACATTGCTGCTTATTCAACAAAGGTTACCACAAGAATGAAGCAAATCAGGTAATAGAAGTAAATTGGAAAGTTATTTAATATTGTAAGCTCTATTTGAATCAGGAAAGAAAAAAAATGGGTTCATATCCCTTTAAAGGAGAGGTTCTCCAATCTCCATTCAAACTTGGAATAGGATATTGTGAAGCCTGATCTAAAGCACATTTAAAATTCCTACAATCAATAGGTTTAATCAAGGACAATCTGTCTTCCTTAAAAGCATTACTCATAGTAATGAATTAAGATCCCATTACTCATGGGAATGAATTAAGAATCTCTGAGTTCTGCTGACTTTCTTCACTATAAATTAATCTTGAACTCTTACTATTCTGCCCTTAATCTATATAAGTAACATTACTTTTCTACTCTTATCTCTACTCTTTCTTCAAACCCAAAACGTCTGTTCTCCACCCCCACCTCCCTCCGCAACTTTTCTCTCAGCTCAAGATTTTGCCAGCTACTTCAACAACAAAATCGACTCCATCAGAAATAAAATCAGCTCTCAATATACTACCAGTCTCCCACCCCCTCAAAAGCTCACAATCATCCAAAACCCACATAGCCTTACATTTAGATTTTTTGCCCTTTAGGGCGAAGTTTCTGTCCTTATACTATCCTCTCACCTCACTACCTGTCCCATCAACCCCATTCCCTCACAACTACTCCTCTCCCTCTCTTCTACCCTTACCCCTATACTCACACACATCTTCAACCTCTCCCTCAGCACTGGTATTGTTCCCACATCTCTTAAACATGCATTAGTCACACCTATCCTCAAAAAACCTTCTCTCGATCCAACCTCCCCATCCAATTACCACCCTATATCCCTACTCCCTCTTGCCTCAAAGCTTCTTGAAAAGCTAGTACACGTCTATCCCATTTCCTTACATTAAACTCCCTCCTTGATCCACTGCAATCTGAATTTCGCCCCCTTCACTCAACAGAGACAGCAATTGTTAAGGTTCCCAACGACCTACTTACAGCAAAATCCAAAGGCCACTTCTCTTTACTTATCCTCCTTGATCTGTCTGCAGCCTTTGATACTGTCAACCACCCTCTTTTGCTCCATACCCTCCAATCCTTCGGCATCTGCAACACAGCTCTCTCTTGGTTCTCTTCCTATCTGTCTAACTGTACCTTTAGTGTAGCCTTCTATGGGGCATCCTCTGCCCCGTTACCTCTTTCTGTTGGGGTACCTCGGTCCCCTTCTCTTCTCAATCTACACGTCCTCATTAGGTTCCTTAATAAAGTTCTATGGGTTTCATTATCATTTGTACGCCGACGATACCCAAATCTACCTCTCTGCACCAGAACTATCTCCTTCCTTGCAAACCCATGTCACTAACTGTCTCTCTCATATCTCATTTTGGATGTCCTCTGACTACCTCAAGCTAAATCTCTCCAAAACTGAGCTCCTTATTTTCCACCCTTCTTCCAAAATCTCCGCCCCCCATGTCTCTATAACTGTTAATAACTCCATCATTACCCCAACCTCACATGCCCGATGTCTTGGGGTCACACTTGACTCAGATCTTTCTTTCACTCCTCACATTCAGTCCTTGGCTAAAGCCTGCCGCTTCCACCTTAAAAACATCGCTAAAATGAGACATTTCCTTACACAAGACAAAACTACGATTTTAATCCACTCTCTCATCCTTTCCCGCCTCGACTACTGCAACTTCATCCTCTCTGGTCCCCCTAGCTCCTTTACAATCCATAATGAATGCCTCTGCTAGGCTCATCTTCCTTACACTTTGCTCTTCATCTGCCACACCTCTCTGCCAATCCCTTCACTGGCTTCTTGTTTCTAGGAATAAAGAAAAAATTCTCACTCTGACACACAAAGCCCTCAATTGCATTGCTCCCCCCTACATCTCAGACATTGTCTCCAGATACTCTCCCTCCTGTTCCCTTCACCCCGCTCATGATCTCCTACTCTCTCCCTCTCTTGTTATCTCCTCACTTTCCAGTTTACAAAATTTCTCCAGACTGGCTCCCATCTTATGGAACTCTCTGCCTCACTCCACAAGACTCTCCCCTAGGTGTAAAAGCTTCAAGTGCTCCCTGAAAACTCTACTATTCAAGATACATACAACCTACACTAACATTCCTATTCCTGCTATCCCCTTAAACCCCATAGCATGTAAACCTATGAGGCCAGCTGTTTATAGTCCACCTTCATAAGAGCCGACTACAACAGTGCAACTCTCGGCAGGACCCTCTACCCATTTGATCCCTGTAATTGCTTTTTAAATACCACCTATGTTCATAGCGCTGCAGAACCTGCTGGCGCTCTAAAAATATCTGATAATAATAAAAATTAATAACATCCAAAAATGTTAATACCTTATAGCTCCACTCAAATGTCTCTTTAGACTAATCATGAAACATTCACCATTCACCATTCATATTAGAAATATTTTATTTATAATTAATTAATGAAGCCTGCCAAAGCTATACAAATTTTTAAAAAACTTTACATTTCTAATCTTACAGAAAATTTCAAATTCTGTGATCTAGCCACTAAAATAATATGTTAATATTTCAATCAGACCAGTCAAATTTAGAACTTAAAGGGACAGTCAAGTCAAAAATAAACTTTTATGATTCAGATAGGGCATGTAATTTTAAACAACTTTCCAATTTACTTTTATCATCAATTTTGCTTTGTTCTCTTGGTATTCTTAGTTGAAAGCTAAACTTATGTAGGTCATATGCTAATTTCTTAACCCTTGAAGTCCGCCTCTTATCTGATTTTAACCCCTTAATGACCAAGGACGTGCCAGGATGTGCCAGGACGTGGGGTTTCAAGCGCTGGAGGCATCATGCAATACCCATTTTTAAGCAAACCGATGCAGAGAGGGCCACCCTGTGGCTCTCTCTGCATCGGACAGTGATGGTGCCGATTGTTGGTGGGATGGGAGGGATACAAAAGAGGCGGGTGGGTGGCCCATCGCTGGATCAGTTCTGGCGAGCAGGGATCTAGTTCCTGTAGTGCGCGAGGAGGCAGAAGCAAGCGCTATTAAATGCTGTCATTACTGTCTATGGGAAGGAGGGAGAGGGAAGGAGAGGGAGGGGGGAATAAGGAATAATTAGTGTTGGGTAAGGGATCTGGGAGGGGGTGGGGGTAGGGTATTGAGAGCGGGCAGCTACACTACAGAAAATGGGGTCTTTTTATTGTTGTTTTTTTTTAAATAAAGCAGAATTCTAGCAAACTTGGTACTGGCAGTAAGCTGCCAGTACCCAAGATGGCGGCAAATAGGTAGAGGGGGGAAGGTTAGAGAGCTGTTTGGTGGGATCAGGGATGTTGAAGGCTAAGGGGGATCCAACACTACAGAATAAATATATATATATAAAAAAAGAATTAAAGTTAAAAAGAGCCTTTTATTTTGGTACTGACTTTCTTACCAAAAAGCAATGCAAAAGCCATATATGTCTGCTATTTCTGAGCAAAGGGGATCCAGGAGAAGCATTTACAACAATTTGTGCCATAATTGCACAAGCTGTTTGTAAATGATTTCAGTGAGAAACCTAAAGTATATGAAAAAGGGAACGCTTTTTTTAATTTGATTGGTGAAATGGTGGCATGAAAATATACTAAAATTGGCCTAGATCAATACTTTGGGTTGTCTACTACACTACACTAAAGCTAACATTAACCATACAAGCTACCTAATTAACTCCTTCACTACTGGGCATAATACACCTTCACTGCTGGGCATAAAACAAGTGTGGTGCGCAGTGGCATTTAGCGGCCTTCTAATTTACAAACAGTAATGTCAAAGCCATATATGTCTGCTATTTCTGAACAAACGGTATCCCAGAGAAGCATTACAACCACTTGTGCCATAATTGCGCAAGCTATTTGTAAATAATTTCAGTGAGAAACCTAAAGATTGTGAAAATGTTTACGATTTTTTTTTATTTGATCGCATTTGACGGTGAAATGGTGGCATGAAATATACCAAAATAGGCCTAGATCAATACTTTTAGTTGTCTACTAAAAAAATATATACATGTGAAGGGTTATTCAGGGATTCCTGACAGATATCAGTGTTACAATGTAACTATCGCTAATTTTGAAAATAAAAGTTTGGAAAATTCCAGCACGTTTTGTCAGCACCAGTTTGCTTTGCCAAAGATTATCACTACATCTATTCCTTACAATTATAAGATAATATAATAAAATGTATTTTTATTTATGACCTATGTCTGAGGTTATTCATAGGGCAGTCTTACATGTAGTAATATCAAAATATTAGCCGGTCATTTTATGGATTTCATTACTGCATTGCCCACTTAGCTTTGCTTAAAATTCTGATGTCATAAGGATATTACACAAAGAAGAAAGGGTCAATCTTCATACATTTTCACTATCAAGGAAATAACACCTTCTGGATATGTAATATAATTTAAAAAAAAAATATTATTTTGGGAAAAAAAAACAATTTTAGACGTTTTGAACTCTAAATGTCAACACAGCTGTGCTTTTACACATCACAATTCAATTATTTATTATGGAAAATATACAAATGTGATAGATTTTTGTCTATGGTTTATTTTCTTATATCCTACAGATGTGCTGCTTTATAAAGCTGCACTGGAATTGTTTATTTTATAACAAAGCCAAAGAGATAATGGTTCAATTAATTTATACAATCTTGATATCATTAAGAGTTTTAATATTCTTAAGCATTAATATCTCAATAGAATCTTGCAAAAGAAATGTGTTTGTAAAATGATATTGAAAGTATTCAATAGCACTGTGGAGAATTAACATCTCTGAAGCTATATCCATACAGCTTGCATTTTCACTAGTATTAGAAGTCCATGGTTAACATATATTGGGCCAGATTACGAGTGGAGCCCAAAATTGTGCGTTCATATTGCATGGAAGCTTTGTGCTCATGAGAGCGCTCTTCCATAGGCTCAGTGCCGTTATTTTTCTAACACCCCACGCCACCAACTTTAACCTTTAAAAACTGCTTCATGCAGTTATTTTTTAATAAAAAATTATTTTTAGTTATAAAGTTAAGCATACTTTATTTTGGGGCCAATTGGGGCACTTTTTGAAAAATAACCAGAGATCTGATCTCTGGTTAATTTTCAGAGCGCTAATTTCTACCGTGAGCTCGCAGCAGCAATAACCAGCCACTTGTAATCGCTGGTTATTTATTGCGTGCCTGTAAACGGGCGGATTTTCACATTTATGGGCAACCAATAAATTAGCGCTCTTCCTGTAATATAGCCCATAATGTGTACTGTAGTATAATGTGCACTACAATATTCATGTTGAGTAATTCAGGTATGTTATTTCCATCATATTATAAATTATTATGAGGATGCACACTAAAATTGATGTAGGATAATCGATAAGCCGATGATGAATACAAATTCCACTAATACTCCAGTTCTTAAAGGGACATGACACCCACATTTTTTTCTTTTATGATTTAGAAAGAGAATGCAATTTTAAACATCTTTCTAATTTACTTATATTATCTAATTTGTTTTATTCTCTTGATATTCTTTGCTGAAAAGCATATCTAGATATGCTTAGTAGCTGCTGATTGGTTGCTGCACATAGAGGCCTCGTGTGATTGGCTCACCATGTGCATTGTTTTTCTTCAACTAAGGATATCTAAAAAATGAAGCAAAATAAATAATGGAAGTAAATTGTATTGTTGTTTAAATTTCTATTCTCTATCTGAATCACAAAAGAAAGATTTTGGGTTTAGTGGCCCTTTAAGGTCTTTGCTAAACACCTTCCATATTTTTAAATGCACCACATCAAGCAAAGCGGCTAATACCTATCTTTTAGAAGTACTAAATATGAGCGCAACACTTTTACAACTAATTAATATGAGAGCAATGTGTGTGCTACCACTTACCGTTTAAAATATAGGGTGGGATATTTATGTATCACGTTTATTTAAAGTGTTTTGGTTTATCATTTCACTTTGGTTAAATTTATTTAATAAAACAAATTCCAATAGCCAATCGCTCATTATTGTTTAAAAGAACTCAAGTGCAAAATAACACGCTGCATGTTATCGATTGATCTATACTTCTAATCTAGCCCCAAATTGATAAATATGTCTAAACAAAGTTTATAGGTGCCCATTATCTAAACCACGCAAATCAGACATGTTTTAAGCCGAGATTCAGCTATTATTTAAAATGGATTTTTTCTTGTGAAAGTGCAACACACTAAGATCTCGATCTGCACAGAGTATTTTCCACTTTCACAAGAACAAATCAGGCTCTGAAAATAGGCAAAAATTGTTAGTGATGGCCATATTCAGAATTCATTACATAAATAATGTTAAGTAATATAATAATTTTTATATAATAATATAAAAGGTTTGACAGCAAAATACTTTTTGTGTCTGGTTTATATTTTTACCATAAATCCAAATTATGGTAAAATTAAGTTCAATTATGGAAAAACCTTCAAAATTGACAACTAACACCTCCACAAAACTGAGTCAATTTTTGAAGCCTCTGTAGGGGGACATTAGAGACAACTCAGGAGAATAATATACAGTAAAACTTAAGAAGATCTTTAAGGCCTATCCTTAAAAAGCTATACATAAATTATTAACTGAGATCAAAAATATTTTTGTGAGCTACAAAAGAAGGTGACTAACCTCAGTTTTCAAGTAGAACATCTAGAGGAAACCACGAATCTCAACATCTAATTTGTTAGAATGAAACAGTATAGTTAATAGAAAAAGTCAAGGACTTAGATATGAGCAGTTGATTAAACAATTTGTAATGACCCAAATAACACTTATGATTGAATGAACAAAAGTTATAGTAAAGTCTCCTTATTTCTTGAATGTCTGTAAATAAAGTTTGAACATTTAGCATTGCTGATATATATATATATATATATATATATATATATACATATATATATATATATATATATATATATATATATGTGTGTGTTCCTTACGTATTACCCCTTATATTATGACTTAAAATAAGGGGATGTGAGTAAGGGTTTAATATTGATACAAAGCTTATTGTCAGAACTCACTATACCACCTTATGTTAAGTGTCATACAATTACCAATACCACCTTTACCTTTTAGTTCCTCCTAGCCTATTTAAGTTTTCCCCTGACGCCAGCCAGGTGCTTAGTAATTGAGTTTTATCCTTAGGTAACTCTGCTACAAGCTGAGCTCCTGCTTATTCCAAGCTACCTTATTGGATAATAGTTCAAAACTTTATTCAAGGGAAACTGACACCTTGCTACGGTGTTCTATTTTCACTACTTTGGTTACGGTATACATTTCCGTTACATTTCCTCACATATTATCAAGCCAGGATTATACTTCAAACATCCGAGTGCCTTTTCAACATTACCAGAAGATTTGTGAGTTTTATTCTCCCGCGGACTTCATACCTGTGACGTCAGACGCCAACCGCAACCGGTTTTCAGTAAGCTGTCACTCACCGCCTATCAGCTGTTGTCTCGAGTGCCGCTCGAGTTTTCTGCTCTCAGCCGATTCAACAGGTAACCTACGACTAACTCACTACAGCTAACTGAGTTGTGTAACATCTTATTGTGACTTTAAATCTTTGGCGCACACCTCACTAATTATTGGTCACAGATGAACTGCTACATAAATTGTATTGTGATACATATGAACTGATACTTTTCCACAAATCATCAGAAAGAATTACTTTGTTAATCTGTTTCTTTTTGGATACTTAACATATTAAGTTACTCCTTTATTTTTCTCCAAGTCTCCACATAGACTTAAAGTTTATTAACTCACTCTGAGCCCCATTATGGTTAACATCGTCATATGTTAATTAAGTGCTGAGTGAAACATTACATCTGATCCGCAGCTGTAGATCCACTACAATAGTTGAAAGATCTTTAACCAACTAAGCCCTAACAGAATTACTAAGCCAGAATAATGGATCCAGCGGATCTGCCGCAAATTGTTTACAATCTTACACAAAAGGTAGATCAACTAGGACAGGCCATGAGTGCCTTACAAGTGGAGAATGAAACTTTGAGAAAGGTTATCAGAGACACTGTGAAGGTTACAACACCGCCTCCGGTAAGCCAACCTGAGCCTCAGATAGCATCCCCTGATTTCTTTTCAGGCGACAGACGTCTATATCGTCAATTTAAGAATGCATGCATGTTGCTTTTCACACTCAAACCTAAAACGTACCCTAGTGATCACCTGAAAGTTTTGACAATTATATCTTTTTTACGTGGTGAACCCAGGATCTGGGCAGACTCGTTTTATGAAACACATAATCCTATTCTCACTTCCCTACCAGATTTCCTCACTGCCATGGATGAATTGTATTTGGATACTAATTCACAAATTACAGCTGAAACTAAGATGAGAGCTTTACGACAAGGTTCTAAACCAGTTGAGGTGTATATCACTGAATTTAAGCAGTTTTCTACAGACTCCTAATGGAATCAAATAGCTCTTAGAAACCAATTCAGGCTGGGTCTCTCTGAGTCTATTAAGGATGAGTTGGCTAGAGTGGTTCTACCAGATACATTGGAAGGGCTGATGAGGCTGTCCATACAAATAGACAGGCGTCTCAGGGAAAGGAGAAGTGAAAGACACAGTTCTGAAGTTATCTACCGGAAACCTACGCCTCCCATATCCCATGGGGCTACCAGTAGTACCACTCAAGAGCCGATGGAAATTGGAGTTCTAAGAGGTCCTCTGTCACTAGAAGAAAAGCAGAGACGCAAAACTCTAGCACTCTGTCTATACTGTGCTAATCCTTCCCATTCCGTAAAGGAATGTCCACTGCTACAAAAGAATAAGAAAAGTAAGTGCATTATGACTAACATTTCTACCTCAAAGCAGAATAACCCTATTTATTGTATCATCTCTCTCTCTTTGCAGTGGGAACGTAGACGCCTAACCACTGAGGCTATTGTTGACACCGGGGCCCACGGGAATTATATAGATTCTACCATTGTGAAAATAAATAAAATAGCACTTGAAAGAAAAACCACTCCTGTCTCTATTCGTGTCGTTGATGGCACATACATATCTAGCGGTCCAATAACACATCATACTGTCCCTTTATTGGTTACCACACAAGACAATCATCATGAATATATTCGTTTTGATGTATTGCCTTCTCCTCTTTTTCCTGTGGTTTTAGGTATACAGTGGATACGCTTGCATGAACCCACTATAGTCTGGAAGACATTAAAACTCACTTTAGACTCCCCATATTGTAAGAGTACCTGTACATCTCCCACACATGTAATACAGGTAGCACAGGTAGATGAGGAGTTGCCTATCATTCCTAAGGAGTACACCCAATATATAGAAGTATTTAGCAAACGTGAGGCAGAAAACTTACCACCACACCGCAGTTATGACTGCCCCATAGACCTTAAACCTGGTGCAACTATACCCTATGGTCACTTATACCCGTTGAGTCAACCTGAGCTTGAACATTTTAAAGCTTATTTAGACGAGAACCTTAAGAAGGGATTCATCAGACCCTCGGTATCTCCTGCTGGTGCAGGAATGTTTTTTGTCAAAAACAAAGATCAATCATTACGTCCGATCATAGACTACAGAGACCTAAACAAAATCACTGTTAAGAATAGGTACCCTCTCCCATTAATACCCGAGCTCATAGAACGCCTTCACAAAGCTAAGATTTTCACCAAATTAGATCTCAGGGGGGCCTACAACCTCATACGCATAAGAGAGGGAGATGAGTGGTTGACTGCCTTTAGGACTCGATACGGTCTGTATGAGTACCTAGTTATGCCATTTGGCCTTACCAATGCACCAGCCACTTTCCAACACTACATCAATGATGTCTTCAGAGACCTGTTAGACATCTGTGTCGTAGTCTATCTGGATGACATCCTGATCTACTCCCAAAACCTTCAAGATCATATTAAGCACGTCAGCTGGGTACTCTCAAGATTACAAGTACATCGACTTTATGCAAAGGCTGAAAAATGCTTATTTCACACTCAAAAGATATCTTTCCTTGGTTACAACATCTCCTCTGAAGGCATCGAGATGCAACAAGACAAGGTTGAAGCAGTAAAAGATTGGCCTATTCCACAAACCCGAAAGGATCTCCAACGCTTCTTAGGTTTCAGCAACTATTACCGAAAATTTATAAAAAATTATTCCTCTATCGCTAAACCTCTTACCATCCTTACGGGCAGTACAACTACCTATCGGTGGAACTCAAAGGCCAATGAAGCATTTGAATTCTTAAAACACTCCTTTACTACAGCTCCAATATTGCGTCACCCTGATCCTGCTTTACAGTATTTTCTTGAAGTGGACTCCTCAGACTACGCCTTAGGAGCTGTCTTATCCCAAAGAGAAACTTTAACCAAACCTCTACACCCTATAGCCTTCTATTCGAAAATTATGTCTCCTCCTGAAAGGAATTACCCTATTGGGGAAAAGGAGTTACTCTCCATTAAAAGAGCTTTTGAATACTGGAGGCATCTTCTAGAGGGAACACTCTTACCGGTTATAGTTTATACCGACCACAAAAATTTGGAATACCTCCAGAGAAATAAGACCCTCTCAGCTAGACAGGTGAGGTGGAGTCTTTACTTTAGCAGATTTCATTTTCAAATAATTTACAGACCAGCTAACCGTAATGGAAAGGCGGACGCTCTTTCCCGAAGAGACCCTAAACCTCCTTCGGAAGGTAGCCCTACAGTGATGATACCCCACGAGAAGTTCTTAGGCATCTCATCATTTTCTGAATCCGTTTATCAAAAGGCCATACATGCTGAACAAGACTTACTTAAAGAAATAACACTAGGAAATGATGGCCTATATTACAATTCAGACAAATTATATATACCTGAGCAGTTAAGACAAAATTTGATGAAGGAACATCACAATTCCCCTCTTTCTGGACACCCTGGTATTCAAAGAACTTCAAACCTCATTTCAAGGACTTATTGGTGGCCACATATGGCCATGGATGTTCGTAACTATGTACAAAATTGCACTAGATGTATCACTTCAAAATCGGAGAGACGTCCTCCTTATGGATTACTGATGCCCATACAAGTTCCACAAAGACCCTGGACTCATCTGGGTATAGATTTTATAGTTGAATTACCTACTTCAGCTGGAATGAACACCTTAATGGTGGTTATCGACTTGTTTACCAAGATGGCTCATTTTATACCGCACCACAAATTGCCAACCTCAGCTGAAACCGCACAACTATTTATAGACAACATTATTAAACTACATGGGATACCAGAAATCCTTAATTCTGACAGGGGAACTCAATTTACCTCTCGTTTCTGGAAGAACCTCTGCAACAAATTACAGATTGAACACCGTTATACCACCGCTTACCACCCTCAGACTAATGGCCAAACAGAGCGCTTAAACCAGTGGCTTGAGCAGTATTTGCGCTGCTATTGTGCCTACCACCAAACAGACTGGAAGAAATTCCTTTCAACTGCAGAATTCGCATATAACAACTCTCTCAATTCGTCCAGTAAGATGTCACCATTCTTCGCGAATTATGCATACCATCCAAAGATTAGTCTCTCAACAAAAGACTCTTCTTTAAACCCAAATGTGGAGGATCTAACTGATAGACTTACTGAAAACTGGCAACTATTACAAAGGAATCTACAAACAGCTCAAGAAACACAAAAGAAGTATTATGACCTCAGAAGAAGGCCATCCCCACAATATTCAATTGGAGACTGGGTCTGGCTATCTACAAAAAATCTAAAATTGCAGACCCCAAGCAAGAAACTAGCAAGCCTCTTTATAGGACCATTTCGTATTATACGTATCATCAACCAAAATGCTGTCACTTTACAACTTCCTACCACTCTTGCCATCCATCCTACATTCCACGTCTCCTTATTGAAACCTGCAAAAAACACTGGTACTCAACTACTACTTCCTGAAGCTCAGTCTTTAGACCCTAACGTTTATGAAGTGAGGGATATTTTGGATTCACGTTTATATAAAGGGGATCTACAATACCTTGTCAGTTGGAAGGGGTACTCTTCAGACGAAGACACATGGGAACCCCATAATCTTGTGAACGCTCCCCGATTGGTGTCTCGCTTCCATTCAAGGAATCCTCATAGACCTCGCTTACAAGCCGTGGGACGGCTTGAGTGAAGGGGGCAATCTGTCAGAACTCACTATACCACCTTATGTTAAGTGTCATACAATTACCAATACCACCTTTACCTTTTAGTTCCTCCTAGCCTATTTAAGTTTTCCCCTGACGCCAGCCAGGTGCTTAGTAATTGAGTTTTATCCTTAGGTAACTCTGCTACAAACTGAGCTCCTGCTTATTCCAAGCTACCTTATTGGAAAATAGTTCAAAACTTTATTCAAGGGAAACTGACACCTTGCTACGGTGTTCTATTTTCACTACTTTGGTTACGGTATACATTTCCATTACATTTCCTCACATATTATCAAGCCAGGATTATACTTCAAACATCCGAGTGCCTTTTCAACATTACCAGAAGATTTGTGAGTTTTATTCTCCCGCGGACTTCATACCTGTGACGTCAGACGCCAACCGCAACCGGTTTTCAGTAAGCTGTCACTCACCGCCTATCAGCTGTTGTCTCGAGTGCCGCTCGAGTTCTCTGCTCTCAGCCGATTCAACAGGTAACCTACGACTAACTCACTACAGCTAACTGAGTTGTGTAATATCTTATTGTGACTTTAAATCTTTGGCGCACACCTCACTAATTATTGGTCACAGATGAACTGCTACATAAATTGTATTGTGATACATATGAACTGATACTTTTCCACAAATCATCAGAAAGAATTACTTTGTTAATCTGTTTCTTTTTGGATACTTAACATATTAAGTTACTCCTTTATTTTTCTCCAAGTCTCCACATAGACTTAAAGTTTATTAACTCACTCTGAGCCCCATTATGGTTAACATCGTCATATGTTAATTAAGTGCTGAGTGAAACATTACATCTGATCCGCAGCTGTAGATCCACTGCAATAGTTGAAAGATCTTTAACCAACTAAGCCCTAACACTTATATATTGCCATTCCTTTAAGCAACAAAGTAAACTTTAGTACTCAGTACAAGTATGACAAGATATATATATAAACTAGTTAACATAGATTTATATGACATTGGTGATTTGTGTGTTAATTGCGCAGTAAATGTATATACAAGTAAGACTCTGCAGATTATAGCAAAAATATATCACAATGCAGTCTCAGCACAAACGCTGTACTCACGAGGAGAATGGAGGATGCAGTCTGAGATCGGTTGAGACCGGAAGCAGCTGAAGGTGACGTTACCCGGTGTTCTGTGAGGCTGTCAGGTCTGGAGATAGAGCGTAGTAGCAGAGGTAACTGCACAGGAAGCAGGGAGAGTGTTGTCAGAAAACACTGAGCAACCAGGTAGGCAGATACTGCAGGAGATATCCAGCTGAAGTTAATCCCTTAGTAGAAGGGGGAAGGAAACAGCTGAGTTCAGTAGCAGTGTAAGACAGGCTGATACAAGGGTGTGACCAGAATACCAAGCAATGTATTCTGGGAGCACCTAGACTTTATAGGATTATGGGATAAATGTCTTAAAGGCACAGTAAACATTACACATCACCCCTCCAAGATGAACACCACTGGGGTTCATGGATGAGGACGTTCAGGATTCCGCCGATGAAATAAGGAAACCAAACGTGGAACAGATAAATTCGAAGCTGGCTCCCAAGAATCGTCGTCAGAGGTGTATCCCTTCCAACGAATTAGATATTGTAATCTCCCAGAAACCTTTCGGGAATCCAGGATACTCTGTACTTCAAATTCACGTTCTGGCTCAATGGGAGGTACCACAGGCAACTGATCCACCACTGTTCGAAATGATTTGTACGGTTTCAAGAGGGACACATGAAAAGTGGGGTGTATTTTATAGTGACTAGGCAGCTCCAAAGTTACAGCATTTTGATTGATCACTTTTTGCACAGGGAAAGGTCCTATGAAGAACCTATTAAATTTTTTCGAGGGAGCAGTCAAACGTAGGTGCTTTGTGGACAACCATACCAGATCTCCTGGTTTGTACTCGGGTGACGGTTGGCGCCGCAAATCATAAAACTTTTTCTGTCTGTCTTTTGATGCCTGTATGTGATTTGCAGTTATAGTGAAGGTTTCAGCAATAGTATTAACCAAGTCATTAACGACTGGGGAACTATTTTCTCTTTGCTCAAGATAATTGAAAGTGGGATGAAACCCAAAGTTGGTAAAAAAAGGGGTACTTTTGGTTGAAGAGTTCAAGGAATTATTGTGAGCAAATTCTGCCAATGGCAGTAGATCTGCCCAATTATCTTGTTGTTGAGTTGAAAAACATCTTAGATACTCTTCTAACCATTGATTTGTGCGCTCAGATTGGCCATTTGTCTGTGGATGGAAGGAGGTACTCAAGCGTCTAGTAATGTTTAATGTTCTACAAAGATCCTTCCATAAGTTTGAGGTAAATTGGGTTCCCCTGTCAGTTGTTATAGACAGAGGTAACCCATGTAATTTGAAAACATTCTGAATGAATAAAGATGCAGTTTCCAAAGAAGTTGGTAACTTGTGGTACGGAATAAAATGGCACATCTTGGAGAAAAGATCTACCACTACTAAGATGGTATTGAAAGATTTAGATGGTGGTAGATCCACAATAAAATCAGCTGCTATATGCGTCCATGGCCTTTCTGGGATGGGCAAAGAAAGTAACTGTCCATAAGGTTTTTGCCTATTAATTTTACATGTGGAACACGTTTCACAAAGAGAGACATATTCTTGTACATCATTCCTCATTTTAGGCCACCAATAATTGTGTTTAATCAAATCATAAGTATGTTTTATACCCGGGTGACCTGATAACTGTGAGTCATGAAAGGTTTGTAGGATAGTTTGTCTTTTCTGTGGAGGAACGTATATGTTATCTCCGTTGTAGTATAAACCATCGGTTTTTCTAATTAAATTTTCCTTTGGATAGGTTACATCAAGAAGCTGTTCACTTTTGAGTTGTAATTCTGCTGGAATGGTTATTCCAAGGCAAGGGGTAAAACATTCTCTTGGTATCACGGAACCAAATGAAGGTTTGATCTGAGGTTTTTCCATAAGTCTCGATAGAATGTCAGCTTTTCTATTTTTACTCGCAGGTCTATACGTGAGTATATACGAAAAGCGAGAGAAAAATAAACTCCAACGCACCTGCTGTGCTGTCAATGTCTTATGTGTCTTTAAGTATTGGAGGTTTCTGTGGTCTGTAAAGATTTGTATAGGATGTTCTGTACCCTCCAAAAGATGTCTCCATTGTTCTAGAGCTGACTTCATGGCTAAAAATTCTTTTTCTCCTATATGGTAGTTAAGTTCTGATGAAGTTAACACCCTAGAATAATATGCCACAGGGTGTATAGGAGCTGAGCTAGTTTCTTGTTGAGATAAAATTGCACCAATTGCATATTCAGAAGCATCTATTTCTAGAATATAGTGATATTTTGGATTAGGGTATTGCAGTATAGGTGCTGTGGTGAAACTGTTTTTTAATGTTTGGAAAGCTTGATCAGCTTTTTGTTTCCAAAGGAAAGGTATAGTACTCTTAGTTAACGATGTTAAAGGTTTGGATATTGAAGCAAAGTTTTTAATAAATTTCCTATAGAAATTTGAGAAACCGAGAAATTTTTGAACATCTTTCTTGGTTTTAGGTGTTGGCCAGTCTTGGATAACCTGTACTTTTCCATTATCCATGGATATACCATCTGGTGTTATATGGTAACCTAGGAAGGTTATATCCTGGCTATGGAAGATACATTTTTCAAGTTTGACATAGAGATGGTGAGCTTGTAATCTGGAAAGAACTTTCCTTACATGCATTACATGTTCCTGTAGGTTTGATGAATAAATTAAAATATCATCTAAATAGATCACAATGCAGATATCCAAAAGATCTCTAAAAATATCATTGATAAATCTCTGAAAGGTTGCGGGAGCATTACATAGCCCAAAGGGCATCACAGTATATTCATACAACCCGTATCGCGTTCTAAAAGCAGTGAGCCACTCATCTCCTGGTCTCATGCGAATAAGGTTGTACGCCCCTCTTAGATCTAACTTAGTATAGATAGTTGCTCCCTTCAACCTTTCAATCAGTTCAGGTATCAGGGGCAAGGGGTATCTATTTTTGACTGTTCTTTTATTAAGTTCCCTATAGTCTATTATAGGTCTTAAACTTTGATCTTTATTACGTACAAAGAACATCCCTGCTCCTGCAGGTTAAGTCGAGGGACGTATAAACCCTTTACGCAAATTATCTGTCAGATATGTTTTTAATTCAAATAATTCAGGTTCTGAGAGGGGGAAAATATGACCATAAGGTATGTTAGAACCTGGTATCAAATCTATTGGACAGTCATAAGATCGATTGGGAGGTAAATTTTCTGCCTCCTTTTTACTAAAAACAAGCTCAAAATCAGTGTATTCAGGTGGTATAGGATGTTCCGCCACCGTCATGATTGTAAAATTCTGGTAACAAGTGTTTTCACAGTATTCAGAATTAAATGTGACACTACTTGTTTGCCAGTTAATGGTAGGTTGATGCAATCTCAACCATTGTAATCCCAAAACCACTGGGAAAATAGGAGATGTTAAAACATCAAAAGAAATATATTCTTTATGGTCATTAGATATCATAAGTAAAGGTATTGTCTCATGTGTTATGGGACCTGATTCTAGTTGATTGCCATCAATTAAACGTACTGACACAGGTATGGTTTTTTTAATTAAGGGTATTTTATTAATCTTAACTATATCAGAATCAATATATGACATGAAAGCTCCCGAGTCAATAACAGCGTCAAGCGGATGCTGATGGTGTTCCCACTGTAGAAAAATAGGAAATTTTGTATAAGTCAATTTTTCATTAGGAAAAGAGAAAATCAATGTTGTGTCATGTCCCTTACCTTTCTTAGGTTTTTTAAGGATAGGACAACTTGAGACTTCATGCTCCTTGGAAGCGCAGTACAGGCATAGATGGTTTTCTTTTCTTCTTTGCTTTTCTTCAAATGATAGAGGGCCCCTTATTACCCCTATATCCATAGGCTCGTCACCTAGCCTTCCTGGAGTGGGGTTTGTGTGTGCATCTCTATGTCTGGTTGGATTATCTACAGTGTACCTTTCTCTTTTCCTTTCTCTTATCCTATGGTCTATTTTAATAGCTAAGTGCATCAGCTGCTCCAAATCTTCTGGGATATCCATTCTGGCTAGTTCATCTTTAATGAGCTCAGAAAGTCCCAGTCTGAACTGATTTCTTAATGATATAAGATTCCATTCTGAATCTTTTTGCCAAATCTTAAATTCAGATATATAGTCTTCTACAGCTCTCTTGTTTTGTTTTAATGCTCTCAATTTTGTGTCTGCAGTGAGCTGTCTGTGTGGATCCTCATACAGAGTAGATAAGGCTTTGAAGAATTCATTTGAAGAATTTAGTATAATATCATTCTGTTCATTAAACTGTCTGCCCATGCTCTGGGCTCTCCTCTTAAGTAAGAAATAATTGTTAAAACCTTAGTTCTTTCATTTTGAAATGTTTTAGGTTTCAAGGAAAAGAAAAGTGTGCAAGAGTTAAAAAACTGTCTGTATTGCTGTCTATTCCCTGAGAATATATCAGGAGGACTGACAGGAGGCTCTGGAATTGTTTCAGAGTGAGGTTGCATTTTATTCAAACCTTCAGTAATTATTCCTTTAAGTGTTTGATTCTCAATTTGCAATTCTCTCAGCCCTTGACTAAGCTGATCTACTCTTTGTCCTAAAGTTAGTACTTGATTATATAACTCCTGGGGATCCATCATTCTTTTTTAGTGGCTTGGTATTTCCTGTAATGACCCAAATAACACTTATGATTGAATGAACAAAAGTTATAGTAAAGTCTCCTTATTTCTTGAATGTCTGTAAATAAAGTTTGAACATTTAGCATTGCTGATATATATATATATATATATATATATATATATATGTGTGTGTGTGTGTTCCTTACATATTACCCCTTATATTATGACTTAACATAAGGGGATGTGAGTAAGGGTTTAATATTGGTACATAGCTTATATATTGCCATTCCTTTAAGCAACAAAGCAAACTTTAGTACTCAGTACAAGTATGACAAGATATATATAAACTAGTTAACATAGATTTATATGACATTGGTGATTCGTGTGTTAATTGCCCAGTAAATGTATATACAAGTAAGACTCTGCAGATTATAGCAAAAATATATCACAATGCAGTCTCAGCACAAACGCTGTACTCACGAGGAGAATGGAGGATGCAGTCTGAGATCGGTTGAGACCGGAAGCAGCTGAAGGTGACGTCACCCGGTGTTCTGTGAGGCTGTCAGGTCTGGAGATAGAGCGTAGTAGCAGAGGTAACTGCACAGGAAGCAGGGAGAGTGTTGTCAGAAAACACTGAGCAACCAGGTAGGCAGATACTGCAGGAGATATCCAGCTGAAGTTAATCCCTTAGTAGAAGGGGGAAGGAAACAGCTGAGTTTAGTAGCAGTGTAAGACAGGCTGATACAAGGGTGTGACCAGAATACCAAGCAATGTATTCTGGGAGCACCTAGACTTTATAGGATTATGGGATAAATGTCTTAAAGGCACAGTACACATTACACAATTAAAAGTTCAATCAGTTAACTCATCTTCCATAAAGTATTATATGCAGGAGTTTGTTAAACCATGCAAAAGAAATCAGTTAGAAATATGCTGATCGAAAGATCAAGCAGAAGAAGACATCCAAAAAGAAAGCACTGACTTGAGATATTATCATCAAACTATTGAAATTCAGGGATAGAGAACAATTTCTTATTGCTCCTAATCATTTAAAGCCACTAACAATGTAAAGTATGCTGCAAATAGTTTGACAACCTTCCTTCTTTCTTCAGGATACACAGGTATGCAGACTTAGCTTTAAAGACATAGGGCGCAATTTAACTAATGCCAGACATCGCAGCTGCTTATGCAATGCTGCCCCTTGCTCATGTGCGTTCTGTCAATCACCCGGGTGGACTAGTTTGGGATGATTGTAACCCACTAGCTCAGAGTTAAGATCTAATGATTGCTGCTTCTAAACTAGGTTCGCTCATGTAAGACTGCACCAAAGGGATTCACAAGCAGAATCTACAACTTGTTAAATGGAGCTCATAGATAGTAATCAAGATACACCAGTATGGAGGATTAGCTTTAAAGACAAAGGTGGTATAGAGGAAACAGTGGAATGCAAAGTTAGGAGAAGAGCGGACACTCGAGAATACTGGATTTTAGGAACCAAGGATTGTAGGAATATCTCAGGAATGTGAGTGAAAAAACTAAATGGAAAAGAATTGCTGGATAATTTGGAGAAGAGGTCATATATGTCCTTAAATGGATATTGTTATAAAAAGTATAGTCCATCTCAAGGGAGATGTCACCTCGGAGAATGCAAATTAAAGACATAAGGACAGTATGTGGGGCCGAATGCAGCTGATTCCGCGCGAGCCTTTAGGCTTGCCAGAAACAGGAATTAACAGGAGTTAAGAAGCTCTGAAGCAGTGGACAGCAATCCGCCCGATCACATACAATCTGGTTGATGGACACCCCCTGCTTGTCGCCAATTGCCTGCAAATCTGCAGGGGGCGGCATTGCACAAGCAGTTTACCAGAACTGCTTATGCAAAGATAAATGCCGACAGCGTATGCAAGTTACTGTCCAGTTTCTATAAAAAGCCTAGAGTTAACTGAATATGAATGGAAAATTTGGGAATCTTATCCATAGGCATATTGACCCAAATAACCCTATGTAATGAATTTAATTTATTTTATAAAAATGTCCTCCTTAAATTTAGAAGAAATGTAAAAAATACACTTTTTGCAACTCATGTATTTTATAAAGTTCCACAACATAATAAAACATCCATAAACACACAATCCATAAACAGTTAATGAATCAAGAATAAAGACAACTTTAAAGCATTCCTCATCTATATTACTTAATCTATGACAACTGAACATCAAACTAGGCATCCCTTTAATGAAGAATAAAAAAGTTTATGCTCTTTGCTATTACTTAAAATATAGTACTATGAAAAATAGCACAAGGTATGTTTTCCATTACTTATTAAAGTGAAGGTAAAGTTATGGTGATATCAAGACAAGCTAGCATTTATTAAACTATCATTTAGGTAGTTGCTAAGTTATTTTTTAAATTACTAAGCTATTTGACATAAAAATCTTTATGACAAATTCCTGACCCTTCGGCTCCAAACTCCTCCTAAGCCCTACTTCCGTCTTCTTCTACGAGTGACTTACTCTGCGGTCCCACCTGCTCTCCACGCCTCGCCTCTCTAAAGCGCGTTCACAGAATCTGAGTAACAACGCACATGCGCTATTCACCGACTGCACATGCCAGTCCGTAATAAGCAGATTACTTAATTATGGATTCTTAGGCGGAATTACTATGCATGTGCAAAACGGGAGTGCTGGCACTTCTCTGTGTGTAGAAAAAGTATGCGCAGAAGGATGAAGGGGCGGATGACGTCGAGTGACGGCCGCCTAACAGCCAGAATTTCAATTGGCTCAAAAGAAAACGTGATCGTAGGAGAAAAAAAATTGCTTTAAATGGGTTGAATTTAGTAACGTTATGAATCGACTATCTAAAGGTAATAACTTCATAAATAATATAATATATAGAAACTGATGACAAACTTATACTTATTTGACACAGGATGCTACAGTTCATAGAGTTCGAGCTAACTTTACCATCACTTTAATATGAATACGAAATATAATACTAAATTCAGATATGTTCAATGATTTAATCAAGTAAATAAATTAATAAATTAAGATATGAATTGCTCATTAAAAGAACTCAATTAATCCTTTATTTCAATAGTCAGTATTTGAGCTTTTGAGCTTTGAATAATAGCTTAGATTCATATAAAGTCCATGAGCAAGCAATGAGCTATGAAGGGAGATTGAGACATTGATAAATTTAAAATGGAAACAAAAGGCAGATTATGACATGTTAATTCTGCATAGTACTTGGTCATGGGCCACAAATGTTAAAGAGGAGATATGCAACGTAGGATAAACACAAAGTAAAGACAGAGAATGATGAGCATAAATACTGGCACAGTAACATACAGTCAAATATGACAAATGAATGCCATTTCTTTAACATAAAACATCAAGCTGATTGTTTAGTAATACACAAAAATTTGTTGTAATAAGTTCATTTGTTTAATTTTTCCAGTGAATTGTAGAATTTTACAACAGTTCATCTGTAACAAAACAAACAAATAAATAAATAAATAAATAAATATATTTTAAAAAAAATATACATATGACCAATTCAGTAATATATTTTTTACCTCTTTCTTTCTAAACATTACTTAATGGTGTAGATTGTATTTAATCTTATAGTCACTTTATTTATTTTCTTTGCAAAAATAAACACTAATGATGAAATTAGTACACTAATTAAGGTTCAGATTACAAGGGGAGTGTTTAACGCTGCCACTCGAGTGCTAACTCAGCTCGAAGTAAGTTTTTTGTGCACGTTGGTTCCATAACATGCAATAACTTATTCCCCTATAGAAGTCAATAGAGCAAAAAAACAACAAACACCCTACTCACTTTCAAACCCAATTGCAAATACTCAAGTGTGCCAACCCAACATGAAAATATGAATATTTCCCATTCCAATGTCTTTCACATAGAAGAATATGTTCTATCTCTTCATAAATACATATTTCTATACATATCTGATGTTTTTGACCAAATATATATTTATGACTATATATATATATATATATATATATATATATATATATATATATATATATATATATATATATATATATATACACACACACACATCATTATATATAGATATATACAGCTATATATATATAGGAATATCTATTTAAAAATACATAAAACATATTCCCCTATGTTAAGAACATTGACATGTCAAATATTTACAGTAAATACACAGTATAACTTTTTATTAAAAAATTAATATTGCGTAAATAGGCTTTGACATGTTTTCATCTAGTTTACTGCAAAGGGATCCAAAGCACATATCTATATATGTGTACATATGTATTTATATGTAGCTATATGTTTGTAAATATGTCTGTAAATACAAATATACACATATAAATACATAAATACATATGTACACACATATATACATATTTAGTTTTATATATATATATATATATATATATATATATATATATATACATACATATGCATCTTTAGACATGTATATGTATGTATGTCAGTGTTAAAGCCCTTTTTTCTAACACCTGAGACTTCTTATCTTTGAGCACTTATAACTTTTTTGTGCAATATTTTTTTAAACAGTTAATCAGAGCTATGATAACGCTCTACTCCGATGAGCGTTAACTTTAATTGCACTCAAGGAATCGCTTTTACTTTCAACTTGTAAAAAAAGCGTAAAATGTGATGCGTGCAAATATCCACAATAAACATCTTGACTCCTGAACATAACTGTTAGCGCTAAACTCGTTATCTGGCCCATAGTTGGAATACTTCTGTGAAAATATACGTGTCTCATACAACTTTTTGCCTTACTACTTTTTTCTACAAAACTCTCCATTAACATTTATTGAGAGTTTGGCATATATAATCTGGATTCATTTTTTGACTGTTTTGCAGAGGCAGCAGTATCTTTTTTTCACAATGTGTTGTAGCGCACTCTGGTAGCTCCTGCAATAGAGTCTTCCCCAGTTCAAGAAACATTTTTATAATCACATTCTACTGATTTTCTGATTCGCTGTTCATGCAGACTGTTCACGATAGTTGACCATAAAGAGGTCATTGGTATCTCCCAAATCTCAAAAAAGTATAGTAACATATCCCCTACTCCAATGATTCTTAGCTGGTTTAGATAAATTACACAGAAAGAAAGTGTCACCTTGAAAAAAAGTTTCACCTTGAATTAACCTTTTTTGAGTAGTACAACAACTGCATTAAAATTTTGGCTGTCAGCAAAGGCAGCAGTGTCTTTTTTTCAGAACGTATTATAACCCTATCTGGTAGCTCAGGTGTTAAGCTTTCCAACCTCCATAAAACCATAAACCAGTGCAGTTATATAATTTTAAACATGTTTACCCTATTTTCTGATTCATTGTTGATAAAAATGAAGTGCAGCAACATATCATATAGTACAAAGCTCCTTGGTTGGTCATGATTTTGGGTTGTGAGGTGTTGTTATTTTTTTTTCCCTGTGTTAACTATTTTGATTTTTGGAATAAGTGTTTCCCTGTGTTTAAAACTATTACGACAGGGGTTCTGTGTTTTTGAAGTTTCACTTGAATGAACATACAACTATACTGGTGCCTCAAGTTAGTAGGCTGTACACAGAGCCCCTCTTCATCAAATTAATTTGAACAATATTTCCTGTGCGATCCATTATAGAGTTTCTGGGTTAGCAGCACCTGAATATAACATACAGGGGCCTAGTTATCAAGCCGTCAACCTCAAATACGCTGGAATTCCGCATCGTATTTGTGGCGAGGCTGATACGCCTTAGTTATCAAAGGCTCGAGACCGGCAAAAGTAGAATTTTGTGACGTAAGCATCGATCCGCCGGACTCAGTCCGACACAGATCAATTCTTACGTCACTTCAGATGTTCCGCACACAAGTGCGGCACATTCTCACTACTTTTGCTAGTTATCAAATGACTAGCAGGTACGCTCGGCACTTTTACGGCCCAGCGTACGTGGTTTTCAATCCGCCACCCCTGGAGGCGGCGGATCCCATAGGAATCAATGGGAGTCTGACCATAGCGAAAGTACAAGTTCGCTGCTGACAGACATCCCATTGATTTCTATGGGAGCTGTCTACACCTAACACCCTAACATGTACCCCGAGTCTAAACACCACTAATCTGTCCCCCCCTACACCGCCGCAACTAAATAAAATTATTACCCCCTAAACCGCCGCTCCCGGAGCCCACCGCAAGCTACTCTATACATATTAACCCCTAAACCGCTGCTCCCGGAGCCCACCGCAACTATAATAAATGTATTAACCCCTAAACCGCCGCTCCCTGAACCCGCCGCAACCTATATTAAATGTATTAACCCCTAATCTGCCCCCCCTACACCGTCGCCACCTATAATAAATTTATTAACCCCTATCCTGCCCCCCCTACACCGTCGCCACCTATAATAAATTTATTAACCCCTAATCTGCCCCCCCCTACACCGTCGCCACCTATAATAAATTTATTAACCCCTATCCTGCCCCCCACTACGCCGCCGCCACTGTAATAAAATTATTAACCCCTAAACCTAAGTCTAACCCTAACCCTAACGCCCCCCTAACTTAAATATTAATTAAATAAATCTAAATAAATTAACTCTTATTAACTAAATGAATCCTATTTAAAACTAAATACTTACCTTTAAAATAAACCCTAATATAGCTACAATATAAATAATAATTATATTGTAGCTATCTTAGGATTTATATTTATTTTACAGGTACCTTTCAATTTATTTTAACTAGGTACAATAGCTATTAAATAGTTATTAACTATTTAATAGCTTACCTAGCTAAAATAAAGAGAAATGTACCTGTTAAATAAATCCTAACCTAAGTTACAATTACACCTAACACTACACTATACTTTAATAAATTATTCCTATTTAAAAATAAATACTTACCTGTAAAATAAACCCGAAGATAGCTACAATGTAATTAATAATTATATTGTAGCTATCTTAGGATTTATATTTATTTTACAGGTAACTTTGTATTTATTTTAGCTAGTTAGAATAGTTATTAAATAGTTATTAACTATTTAATAACTACCTAGCTAAAAGAAATACAAAATTACCTGTAAAATAAATCCTAACCTAAGTTACAATTAAACCTAATACTACACTATCATTAAATTAATTAAATAAACTACCTACAAATAACTACAATTAAATACAATTACATAAACTAACTAAAGTACAAAAAAAAAAAGCTAAGTTACAAAAAATAAAAAAATAAGTTACAAACATGTTAAAAATATTACAACAATTTTAAGCTACTTACACCTAATCTAAGCCCCCTAATAAAATAACAAACCCCCCCAAAATAAAAAAATGCCCTACCCTTTTCTAAATTAAATAAATTTCAAAGCTCTTTTACCTTACCAGCCCTTAAAAGGGCCATTTGTGGGGGCATGCCCCAAAGAAAACAGCTCTTTTGCCTGTAAAAGAAAAATACAACCCCCCCCAACATTAAAACCCACCACCCACGTACCCCCTAATCTAACCCAAACCCCCCTTACAAAAACCTAACACTAATCCCCTGAAGATCATCCTACCTTTAGTTGTCTTCACTCAGCCGAGCCACCGATGGAACTGAAGAGGACATCCGGAGCGGAAGAAGTTAATCCTCCAAGCGGCGCTGAAGAAATCTTCCATCCGATGAAGTCATCATCCAGGCGGCACTGAAGAAAAGTCTTCGATCCGGCCGATGTCATCTTCCAAGCCGGGTCTTGAATCTTCCTTCCGCCAACGCGGAACCACCTTCTTCACCGACGGACTACGATGAATGACGGCTCCTTTAAGGGACGTCATCCAAGATGGCGTCCCCTCAATTCCGATTGGCTGATAGGATTCTATCAGCCAATCGGAATTAAGGTAGGAAAATTCTGATTGGCTGATGGAATCAGCCAATCAGATTCAAGTTCAATCCGATTGGCTGATCCAATCAGCCAATCAGATTGAGCTTGCATTCTATTGGCTGATCAGAACAGCCAATAGAATGCGAGCTCAATCTGATTGGCTGATTCCATCAGCCAATCAGATTTTTCCTACCTTAATTCCGATTGGCTGATAGAATCCTATCAGCCAATCGGAATTGAGGGGACGCCATCTTGGATGACGTCCCTTAAAGGAGCCGTCATTCATCGTAGTCCGTCGGTGAAGAAGGTGGTTCCGCGTTGGCGGAAGGAAGATTCAAGACCCAGCTTGGAAGATGACTTTGCCCGGATAGAAGACCTCTTCAGCTCCTCTTTGAAGATGACATCGGCCGGATCGAAGACTTTTCTTCAGCGCCGCCTGGATGATGACTTCATCGGATGGAAGATTTCTTCAGCGCCGCTTGGAGGATTAACTTCTTCCGCTCCGGATGTCCACTTCGGTTCCATCGGTGGCTCGGCTGAGTGAAGACAACTAAAGGTAGGATGATCTTCAGGGGATTAGTGTTAGGTTTTTGTAAGGGGGGTTTGGGTTAGATTAGGGGTATGTGGGTGTTGGGTTTTAATGTTGGGGGGGTTGTATTTTTCTTTTACAGGCAAAAGAGCTGTTTTCTTTGGGGCATGCCCCCACAAATGGCCCTTTTAAGGGGTGGTAAGGTAAAAGAGCTTTGAAATTTATTTAATTTAGAATAGGGTAGGGCATTTTTTTATTTTGGGGGGTTTGTTATTTTATTAGGGGGCTTAAATTAGGTGTAAGTAGCTTAAAATTGTTGTAATATTTTTAACATGTTTGTAACTTATTTTTTTATTTTTTGTAACTTAGCTTTTTTATTTTTTTGTACTTTAGTTAGTTTATGTAATTGTATTTAATTGTAGTTATTTGTAGGTAGTTTATTTAATTAATTTAATGATAGTGTAGTATTAGGTTTAATTGTAACTTAGGTTAGGATTTATTTTACAGGTAATTTTGTATTTCTTTTAGCTAGGTAGTTATTAAATAGTTAATAACTATTTAATAAATATTCTAACTAGCTAAAATAAATACAAAGTTACCTGTAAAATAAATATAAATCCTAAGATAGCTACAATATAATTATTAATTATATTGTAGCTATCTTAGGGTTTATTTTACAGGTAAGTATTTATTTTTAAATAGGAATAATTTATTAAAGTATAGTGTAGTGTTAGGTGTAATTATAACTTAGGTTAGGATTTATTTTACAGGTAAATTTCTCTTTATTTTAGCTAGGTAAGCTATTAAATAGTTAATAACTATTTAATAGCTATTGTACCTGGTTAAAATAAATTGAAAGGTACCTGTAAAATAAAAATAAATCCTAAGATAGCTAGAATATAATTATTATTTATATTGTAGCTATATTAGGGTTTATTTTAAAGGTAAGTATTTAGTTTTAAATAGGATTAATTTAGTTAATAAGAGTTAATTTATTTAGATTTATTTAATTAATATATAAGTTAGGGGGGCGTTAGGGTTAGACTTAGGTTTAGGGGTTAATAATTTTTTTTTTTAAATAATTTTTTTATTGAAGTTTAACATATAGATTTAAAATACAAACAAGCCTCGCCCTGAGACCAAACTTACATCAGAGTAATTAATACATTGTCTATAAATTGGCAGTAATAGAAAGAGAAAAACAAGATATATCTGTAACAATATAATTACATATCAACTCGTAACCTGGAGATAGACAATAAGTTTAGGCGAGGTAGAATATAACTTCATTTTATGTTATGGTATGTGTGATTGATCTCCACAGAACTATAAAGAGAATCAGTAGAGTATCCAAGTTAGAAATAACTGGCTGTGGAGAATAAGCTTATGCGTCAGCCACTTTTGGGCTGAGATATATAGGGGGGGGGGGATATTCAGCGGGTAAGCACCGCTATACACATAGGAGAAGGGGGGGGGGGAGGGAGCCTTATATGTGTATGCGAAGTTTAAAGTATATGCTGTTACTCAGTAGAAGGTTTTTGAACCCCATATTGATAGGTCTATGCCCTATTACCTAAGTTCTTAGGCCATACTCAAATACTTAAATATCTCTGCACTATTACCCTTAATATGTTCTCTGCCAGACTGTGGAAGGTTAAAGTGTGAACGTGTATTCTATCCTAAAAAGGCAGGTTAGTAAAATAGGAAATTAGCACTCAACCAACTACATAAACGTGATACACAACTATAGTAGGTGATCAGTTCAAAATAGATATATGTAAATACCCAATTAACAGGCTAATAGCACTATTATAATGAGAAGGAGGCGCAGGGTATGACGTGAGCCCACGTACACAGATTATGTTAATGAGGGATTAATCATTGTAGTAGGCATCTTTCCAGGGCTGTATTGTATACAGTTATTGATAAATTATGCACCTCCGGTTTAGGGTTGGGTTTGTGTCTAAGGATATTATTATGAGACAGTATATATCTAATATTAAACATACAATGTAGAGAGCTGAGGTAGGTGCAGCGATGAAAAGCTGGATATTTAATATAAAAGAGCTAGACCAATGTGCTTAAATAAGATTATCTAACAGCAGTTAGTTAGTGTGTGTATACCTCCTCTTAGCTAGTCTGAGGATTTAAAGGAATAGTATATACACAAAGAGATATCCCTATAATACAAGCATGTTGAGTAAAGGATTATTCAACGGTCACTTTGATATAGCAAATAAACTCAGATGTACAAATTATTAGGCTTAAGCTGCGGCTTCAACTGATATAGTTGTCTGCTGTTCACATAAATTAATAATGTCTTATTTTACATAAAAGGTCACATTATATTAATAGTTAAGCATATAGGTAATAAGTCAGTACAAATGTAAACACTTAAGTGTAAATTCTGGGTTATAAGGAGATGTGGGCTCCTGAAATTGCTCAATTCTAATGTTAATATTGAGTGGCCCATTAAAAAGCATGTAGTATGGATCTATATGTAACTATAGCAATCAAGGGTAAAATATATCGACTAGGCAGTTCCCTCATTTAGGTGCAAAAAGTAGTGATATCCTCTACGTACATAAGTGTTTTAAATGAAAGATCATAGATTAGGATGAAACAGTTAACGTATTATAGAGAGTTTACATTGCAGGCATCCAGAAAACTGCAGGTCCATTAGGACTAGCGCTGGTAGGGTGAGAAAGTATAAAAATCATCATTACTTAAATATATTTAGGCTATTTCATGTGTAGGTCTACAGTGTATAGCTAGAGTTAATCAAATATTCAACATATTCCTGTAAAACAAAACACTCAATTTCTAAGCAGAACAACCGGTCCTGCTCTAATATACAAACTGCTGCTATCTGCAGCACTCTAGTAGGATAGTACTCATGAGACAGGAATACATGAAAACAAACAGAGATTATAATAGCTAGATATGATATGTAAGTCAATTCCTGAGTCTGTCAACAAATCTGTCGCTTAATCTCCTGCTCCTGAGTGAGGTAGCATTAAGCGGTGGTCACAAATTGGATAGTATTAGTTCAAGCATGGGGAGTAAAACTTTTCAACTAGTCATGGGCCAAAAAACAAGTAACGTCTCAAATCTGCAATACATGTACTAGGAGTATTCAAAACAGTTCGTTTCTTAGCAGTTAGCTTGTGCGTTGGCAGGAGATCTTTATCAGGTTGAGCCCTTAAATCTGACCTGGAACACTTAATATCTTAGCCGACACCTTCTCTCCAGTCAAGACTTTTAAAGACATGGCAGACTAATATGCCTGAAATCCCTCGTAGTTGTGAGTCATGGCGCTGCACATACAAATCACTTGAGTCCCACCCGTGAGAGTTCAGTATTCCTACGGTGATAGATCGCTGTGTATCGTCACAGACATAAGTCAGAAGCGGTTCCCCCTTCTGCTTATCTTTAGTGAGGCGTCTCACCAGAATCTCTGCCTGTTCTTCCAAGCCATCCAAGGCAGAATTAGAAAGTGCTGTGAGCGGTCGATGCATGCGCACCGACCACTGTATACAGGAGTCTGTGATATCACACGATGCCTCAGTAGCGTTAAAGCCTAGGGGTAAGTGCCGCCTTAGAAGAGGGAGTACACCGGGTATCTGGTATTGCAGCGCCATGTTCTGGGGGATCTCCAATATGTCCGTCGGACTAGCTGTCATGCGGGGCTTGCAGTTACTTTCCACTTGCGTCGGGTCATCTCTTTCATAACCGCCTAGGGTATAGGTTAGGTCCCCTCCAGATTGCGCTGTCCGAGATTTTGTGGGATAAGGCTGGGTAAGTAGCTGGTCTTCTGTCAGGCCCTCCATGTGTGCCTTATATTGAGGGAGGTAGGCAGCGCCATCTTGGGTTCGTATCTCCATAAAGACGGATCGCAGACTGCTGAAATGATTGTCAGCTTTGTCCAATAAGCCCATCAACAGTGTAGTTAGATGCACAGAGGTGTCTTCCATCTTAGGGATAGTGCAAGGTGGCAGGATAGGTTCCCAAGTCTTAGTATATTAAAGTTTTAACTTTTAGGCTCCTGGAGCTCAGCTAAGATGCATCTGTTTCTTTCGGCAGTTGGCTCCGCCCCCCAGGGGTTAATAATTTTATTACAGTGGCGGTGGTGTAGTGGGGGGCAGATTAGGGGTTAATAAATGTATTATAGGTGGCAACGGTGTAGGGGGGGCAGGATAGGGGTTAATAGGTTTAATATAGGTTGCGGCGGGTTCAGGGAGCGGCGGTTTAGGGGTTAAACTATTTATTTAGTTGCGGAGAGGTGCGGGATCAGCAGGATAGGGGTTAATAATTTTATAATAGAGGGCGACGGTATAGGGGGGGCAGGATAGGGGTTACTAGGTATACTGTAGCTGGCAGCGGTGTCCGGGAGCGGCGGTTTAGGGGTTAATACATTTATAAGAGTTGCGGCAGGGTCTAGGAGCGGCGGTTTAGGGGTTAATACATTTATAAGAGTTGCGGCGGGGTCTAGGAGCGGCGGTTTAGGGGTTAGTAACTTTATTGAGTTGCGGGAGGCTCCGGGGGCGCCGGTATAGGGGGTAGAACAGTGTAGTTTAGTGTGAGTGCTTAGTGACAGGCTAGCAATAAAGCTGGGAAAAAGCCGAAGGGCAGCGAGATCGGATGAGTGATAACTCTCACAGTCCGCTGCTCATCGCCCCGCGGCTTTTTGACAGCTTTATTTGATAACTTAGGCGTATTTTTTCAGGTCCGCGGCGGCGATGTGAGGCGAGCTTAGGCGGGCGTATTGGGCCGGCGAAGCCAGAAAAGTAGACGGCTTGATAACTACCCCCCACAGTGTAAGATATATTTTCAGCTAGCTCCCCTGTGTGCTTTCAAAGAAGGTGCAGTTACCAACTTCATGCTACTGATATTCTTTATAAAATATTTTAGAGGACTAAGAACTTTGTCCAGCTTATGTTGTACTGGATGTCCAATTCTTTGCCAAAGCTCTCTTAGGGTAGGAAATAAGAGTAAATAGGATTTTCTGTTATTTTTCACCTTTTATTTAAAACTGCCTTCGGTAATTCTGTTCATGTAGCATCTTTTGTGTGTATGCACTATGACCTTTTTTATGTTCATAATAAATGTTTAATTATTAAGTTCTCCCTTTGTCTGATATAAGATTCATGTTACTTTAGAGCCTGTTATTATTATTATTTTGTTTTTTTTTTAAAAGATATTTTACAAAACATTTTTTTTTTGCAACCTATTAAGTTTGAGTGACCGATGACTCCACGTGCTAAAAGTGTCCTGGTGGTTGGAGCATATGGATTTGAATTAGTGTAGTGTGTGTTGGTTAAAGGGGATTATTTTTTTAATCCAGTTTTATTGAAAATAGTATGTGGTACAAAATAACAATATACGTACAAATACAGTTGCAATGCATAGGAAACAAATAATAATTTTAAACAAAGAACATTATAATAACAAGATTAGTCATCAAGAAGTAATTGGTATAAGAAGATTCAATAATGGAAAATAGAAAAAAATGTGTCTCCACTCATGCACTGGTTAGTTATATTTGAACTCTGTTTGGATTGTCTGTGTATTATGCTTACATAGATATCACGATGATTCTACCTTGATTACATTTTTACTGTGATTAGCGGTTAATAAGGGGAATCCTCAGAATGGAATATCTTTAAAAGGAGATTTTAAATAATTTTTAAGTTATACTGCAAACAGAAAGTGATTTAATTTTAACCCTTACACCAACTAATCTACTTCACAGACCCGCTTAGAGTAGTCAGTTCATGACAGTTGGGTCCGATTGTTCTTAACTACAGACACCAAGAAAGTCTTATTTTAATTGACATTTTTGCACATTATAACAATCTTAAATCAATACAGAGTAAACGTACAGTCTAATATATGCCTTCTTTCATTTGGTATAACTATTTGGTTTAGCTGAATGTAATTTTAATGTATTTTTTAATATTTCATTTTTATATTAATTTGTTTTTTAATTAAATTTGAATAAATAATATGTTTTATTTGTGACTTAAGTGAGAGTGCAGACTACTCAATTATATATATATATATATATATATATATATATATATATATATATATATATATATATATAAAACTACATATATAAAATTACAAAGGGCCTGTCTCACACTTGCTTGTATCTCAGTGTCTTTGGTTAAAAGCATGTATTGTTTGGCAGTAGGTGTATATATACTATATATATATATATATATATATATATATATATATATATATATATATATATATACATACACACACATATACATACATATGTATGAGTCTGTCATTTACGAAGCAACACTTACCCCCTGCCCTTCTCTAACAACATCTTGTTTTAGAAGGACAGTAAACACCTTGATGTTCTTATATACAATGTTTAGTTATGTATAATGAAACCACTTTGCAATATATTATACTGATTTACCAACTCCCTGCTACATATCTTTCAATAGTTGGCTTTAACTGATAACAAATGCAAAACAAAATATTTTATACTAACATTCTGACTGTGGCTAGCCTTGATTGGCTCCTCCAAATAAAATAAATTGTGGGTGGAGTTTGGCTATTGATAAATAATTGCAGTAAATGGGTTGTTAATTTGTTAAGATTTGTCTGATATGTTATTCTATAGCAACACAACAGAAATTCAGGCATTAAGGTACAAACCTCCATGTTTTCTTTTTGCTTTTTTATTTTCTCCTTTGTTTCTGATTGCTTTTAGTTTAGAAAACATCCTTACCCAGTTTTTATTTGTGGCAATAGTTTTTCTTATCATAAAATCCAGTAAGAACACAAATCCACCTTACATTACTCTAACTACATGCAGTGTAACAAGATCGTACAAATCTTTGATGAGATTATATTGAATCATCTTACTTTTTTCTACCCTGCATTTAAAACAACAATTAAATTTCAAGCAAACAGAGTTTTATACTTACTGGCTTTCAAAACATGCATATCTAATTTTCAAAAAACCAAGGAACTGTAATGCATTTTAAAATATAATCATTTACATGTGGCAAATGGCACAGCAGAGTTTAAAGTCCTTTTGAATGACATGCACTTTTGTGTTCTTTTTTTAATAGTCTGTATGTTTTTTCTGACATAAAACGTCAGGTATCTATGTTTAACGACTAAGGGTCACTTTACGAGTGCAGCGCTAAACCATCAAGCGCAAACAGCTTACTTCTAGCGTAATTAGAATATCACACGCACAATAACCTATTTCCCTATAGAAGACAATAGAGCAAAACAAGTGGAAAAAGACCCTAACACCCTACTCACGCGCTAAACCAAACTCATGTTCTCAAGGGAGCTAACTCTACCACATATTCTCAAGTGGGCTAACATGACCGCATATTCTCAGTGCGCTAACCCAATCACATATTCTCAAGTGCGCTAACCTGTGTATGCTCAAGTGCAGTAACCCAAAGTGAAAATATGAATATTTCATATTCCAAAGTTCTTCACAATGAAGAATATCTTCTATTTATTCATAAATACATATGTCTACATATATCTGATAGTATTTTGGTACAATATATATCGATATCTATTTATAGATGATTATATATAGGTATAGATATATACAGATATATACAGTATCTCACAAAAGTGAGTACACCCCTCACATTTTTGCAAATATTTTATTATATCTTTTCATGTGACAACACTGAAGAAATGACACTTTGCTAAAATGTAAAGTAGTGAATGTACATCCTGTATAACAGTGTAAATTTGCTGTACCCTCAAAATAACTCAACACACAGACATTAATTGGCAACAAAAGAGAGTACACCCCTAAGTGGAAATGTCCAAATTGGGCCCAAAGTGTCAATATTTTGTGTAGCCATTATTATTTTCCAGCACTGCCTTAACCCTCTTTGGCATGGAAGTCCTCTTCCACTCCTCCATGATGACATCACGGAGCTAGTGGATGCTAGAGACCTTGCTCTCCCCCACCTTCCATTTGAGGATGCCCCACAGATGCTCAATAGGGTTTAGGTCTGGAGATATGCTTGGCCAGTCCATCACCTTTACCCTCAGCTTCTTTAGCATGGCAGTGGTCGTCTTGGAGGTGTGTTTGGGGTCGTTATCATGTTGGAATACTGCCCTGCGGCCCAGTCTCTGAAGCTCTGTTTCAGTATGTCACAGTGCATGTTGGCATGCATGGTTCCCTCAATGAACTGTAGCTCCCCAGTGCTGGCAGCGCTCATGCAGGCCCAGACCATGACACTCCCACCACCATACTTGACTGTAGGCAAGACACACTTGTCTTTGTACTCCTCACCTGGTTGCCACTACACACGCTTGACACCATCTAAACCAAATACGTTTATCTTGGTCTTATCGGATCACAGGACATGGTTCCAGTAATCCATGTCCTTAGTCTGCTTGTCTTCAGCAAACTGTTTGCAAGCTTTCTTGTGCATCATCTTTAGAAGAGGGACGACAGCCATGCAGACCAATTTGATGCAGTGTACCGCGTATGGTCTGAGCACTGACAGGCTGACCCCCCCACCTCTTCAACCTCTGCAGCAATGCTGGCAGCACTCATATGTCTATTTCCCAAAGACAACCTCTGGATATGACGCTAAGCACATGCAACTTCTTTAGTCGACCATGGCGAGGCCTGTTCTGAGTGGAACCTGTCCTGTTAAACCGCTGTATGGTTCTTTGCCATGAGGTGCCATGTTGAACTTCCAGTGACCAGTATGAGAGAGTGTGAGAGCGATAACAGCAAATTTAACACACCTGCTCCCCATTCACACCTGAGACCTTGTAACACTAACGAGTCACATGACAACGGGAGGGAAAATGGCTAATTGGGCCCAATTTGGACATTTAAACTTAGGGTTGTACTCACTTTTGTTGCCAACGATTTAGACATTAATGGCTGTGTGTTGAGTTATTTTGAGGGGACAGCAAATTTACACTGTTATACAGGCTGTACACTCACTACTTTACATTGTAGCAAAGTGTCATTTCTTCAGTGTTGTCACATGAAAAGCTATAATAAAATATTTACAAAAATGTGAGGGGTGTGCTCACTTTTGTGAGATACTGTATATATACATATATGAATATCTATTCATAAATACATAGAACATATTCTGCTATGTGCAGAACATTGGAATGTTAAATATTTACAGTAAATACAGAGTATAACACTTTATTAAATACTAGTCCTAAAGCCCGATCACATGGGCTATTTTTTTGCAGTACAGCGGTCCCACCCCTTGCTCTCTCCCCCCTCTCTTTTGCTTTCTTTCTCCCCCTTTCTTTTGCTCTCTCCCCCTCTCTTTTGCGCACTCCCCCTCTCTTTTGCGCTCTCTCTTGCTCCACCTCTCTTTTGCTCTCTCTCCCCTCTCATTTGCTCTCTTTTCCCCCCTCTCTTTTGCTCTCTCTCTCCCCATCACTTTTGCTCTCTCTCCCCTCTCTTTTGCTCTTTCCCCTCTCTTTTGCTCCCTCTCTCCCCCATCTATTTTGCTTTCTCTCCCTCCTCTCTATTGCTATTTCTCTCTCGCCCTCTCTCTTGTGATCTCTCTCTCCCCTCTCTTTTGTGCTCTTTCTCCTTCCTCTCTTTTGTGCTCTCTCTCTCCCTTCTCTTTTGCGCTCTCTCTCCCCCTCTCTTTTGCACTCTTTCTACCCCCTCTCTTTTGCTCTCTCTCTCCCGTCTCTTTTGCTCTCTCTCTCCCCCTCTCTTTTGCTCTCTCTCCCCCTCTCTTTTGTTCTCTCTCTCCCCTTCTCTTTTGCTCTCTTCCCCCCTCTCTCTCCCCCCTCTCTCTCCCCCTCTCTCTCCCCCCTCTCTTTTTCTCTCTCTCCCCCTTGTTTGCTCTCTCCTCCTCTCTTTTGCTCTCTCTCTTCCCCCTCTCTCTCCCCCCTCTCTTTTGCTCTCTCTCCCCCTTGTTTGCTCTCTCCTCCTCTCTTTTGCTCTCTCTCTTCCCCCTCTCCCCCGCTCTCCCGCTCCCTCTCTCTCTACCCTTTCTTTAGCACTCTCTCCCCCCTCTTTTGTGCTCTCTCTCTCCCCCTCTTTTGCTCTCTCTCTCCCCCTCTTTTGCTCTCTCTCCCCCTCTATTTTGCTCTCTGTCCCCCCTCTCTTTTGCTCTCTGTCCCCCCTCTCTTTTGCTCTTTCTCCCCTCTCTTTTGCTCTTTCTCCCCTCTCTTTTGCTCCTGTTCTTCCCCCTCTCTTTTGCTTTCTCTCCCCCTCTCTTTTGTGCTCTCTTTCCCCTCTCTTTTGCGCACTCTCTCTCCCCTTCTCTTTTTGCGCTCTCTCTCCCCCTCTCTATTGCACTTTCTCTCCCCCCTCTCTTTTGCACTCTCCCCGCTCTCTTTTGAGCTCTCTCTCCCCCCTTTATTTTGCGCTCTCTCCCCTCTCTCTTTTGTGCTCTCTCTCTCCCCCCTCTCTTTTGCTCTCTCTCTCCCCTCTCTTTTTTACTCTCTCTCTCCCCTTCTCTTTTGCTCTCTCTCCCCACTCTCTTTTGCTTTCTTTCTCCCCCTCTCTCTCCCCCTCTCTTTTGTTCTCTCCCCTCTCTCTCTCCCCCTCTCTTTTGCTCTCTCTCTGCTCTTTTGCTCTTTCTCTCTCCCCCTCTCTTTTGCTTTCTCTCCCCCTTCTCTCTCACCCCCTTTCTTGTACTCTCTCCCCATCTCTTTTGCTCTCTCTCCCCCTCTCTATTGCACTCTCTCTCTCTCCCCCTCTTTTGCTCTCTCTCTCCCCCCACTCTTTTGCTCGCTCTCTCCCCCCTCTCTTTTGCTCTCTCTCCCCCCTCTCTTTTTCTTTCCATCCCTCTCTTTTGCTCTCTCTCCCCCTCTCTTTTGCTCTCTCTCTCCCCTCTTTTGCGCTCTCTCTCCCCCTCTTTTTTGTTCTCCCCCACTCTCTCTCTCTCTCTCTCTCTCTCTCTCCTCCTTATCTCTCTCTCCCCCTCTCTTTTGCTCTCTACTCTTTTGCTCTTTCTCTCTCCCCCTCTCTTTTGCTCTCTCTCTCCCCCCTCTTTTGCTCTCTCTCTCTTCCCCCTCTCTTTTGCTCTCTCTCCCCCCTCTCTTTTTCTTTTCCCCTCTCTTTTGCTCACTCTCTCCCCCTCTCTTTTGCTCTCTCTCCCCTCTCTTTTGCTCTCTCTCCCCTCTCTTTTGCTCTCTCTCCCCTCTCTTTTGCTCTCTCTCCCCTCTCTTTTGCTCTATCTCCCCTCTCTTTCGCTCTCTCATTTATTTTGCTCTCTCCCACTCTCTTTCTCTCTCTCTCCCCCCTCTATTTTGATCTGTCTCTGTCGCACGTGTGCAACCACGCCCGGATTAGGCCACCACGCCCAGTCACACTCGCTCACATCCGACCACGCACACTCCCACCCACCCACGCACAGCAGATTATGTAGACTCTATAGCCAGGTGTGTTTGTACTCGCGCTGTCTCTACTGCGCATGACAGCTTTGGACAAACACACTTGGCCTTTTATATTATAGGATGAATATTGCATAAATATGAATTTTCATCTACTTAACTACAAAGTGCTCTAATGCACTTCAATATATGTCTATATATGTGTACATATGTATTTATGTGTTTATATGTATATATATGTCTGTAAATATATATATATATATATATATATATATACACACACATATAAATACATCTGTATACATATATATATATATATATATATATATATATATATATATATATATAGTAAACACAAGAGTAGAGTAAAATACAGCACAAAAACTGAAACCTCTGGAATGTGTTATAGCAAAACAGAATACACCATTGTCGGTATAAAATGTATCTAATACATGAATATAGTAATATAGTATTATAATTGTCAATTAGTCATAGACTAACAGATGCCCAATATAAGACAAATAAATACACGGATGTATGTGGTATCCTATTGAGGATGTGCACTTAAGCATTAACCTCAATCGTATGAGGTAAGGAATTGGTGTCTAAAGGGAGGTTCCTGACGTCTTTTCGATGAAACCATCCCTGTTGAAAGAAGGGAGGGGGAGAATCCGTCTCTCCGGCACCAACTGCGGCCAATAGGGTGATCCTCATAGAAAAAAGAAGAGCACAAACACAGCGAACATAGTGCATACTAAAAACATACAGGTTTGCACTCACATAAAAAAAAATCTCAATCCATATAAGGTATCAGTAGAGCATAGAATACAACAAGGCCCCAGATGTCGCGATACTTGTTGGGAACCAAATAACTTCAATAAAAAACAGTAAAATCCAAAGTGTCCTTGAATGTCCAGGCATGTATTTAAACCACTCCTAATTAATGGTTGCGTGTCAGGAGGGTGTGTACCCGGCGTTCATTGTGATTGGTCTGGATCGCTACACCTCTCTGCTTATTTTACAATATAAAATTTACACAACAGGTAACCGTTTTGGTAACATCACAAACTGTAATGCTTTCTTTAAGATCCTTCTCATTTAATTATACAAATTACAAAGTTATCTAAAACTAAGTCTACATGATATATATTTTATTTAAAAAAACAGGTTATAGCTATATGACTTCCTAATATTTATTAATTCATATGCATATCTAAAATTCTTCCAATGTAAAAAAAAGTATACATTTTTCTTTTTAAAAACCTTTTGCTAAAAGTTTTTTGTTTATAAAAAGACTACTATATTGATATCTTTATTTAGGCCTACAGGGATCATTGTATTAAATAGTTGGATCCAGTAAGTTTCTCTTTCCCTTTAATTTCATCAGTCTGTCTCCCCCTTCCGCTCCTGCAGGTATATGTTCTAAAATAGTGCCTTTCAGACTTGCTGGATTTTTTTTATGGCATTTTCTAACATGGTCTGACACACTATGTCCCTGAAATCCTGATTCTATATTTTTTTATTTGTTCCAACAATCTAGTTTTGTACATTCTTTTGGAATGCCCTAGATACAGTAAATACACAATGTATTCTGTTTTACAATTGGTTAGTGCATTTATAGTGAAAGTTTTATTGTTAGAGTGTGATTTTACTATATGGGTGGGTTTGCAATTGTACTCATGTATGCAGCCTTCACAATTTTTTTCTATTGCACTTATAGAATCCTTTACTGTTGTTTTCTAACCAGGTAGTTTTCTTGGTATTTCACTTTAATTTGCTGGGAGCTAGCAAATTTTTCTCTCCTCTATGTGATGGTTTCTCACTGATAGTGTTTCTCAAAATGTATCTTGCTGTAAGATTGGCCAGTATTTAAATATAATTAGTTTAATTTCTGGGGCTGCTTCATTAAAGGTTGTTATAAAGCCTATAATTTTTACATTACTTTGTTCAGTATTGATAGTCCCCTCTCTTGGTTTAGATAATGATGAATCTTTGCCTAGAAAAGTATTCTTATTTAAATTTCTTGCTCTATGGTATGCATGGTTAACAAGCTTTTTGTCTTAATTTTTGTTTAAAAGTTGGGTTTTTAATAAAGTGGATTCTCTATCATAATCTTCTAATTTAGAACAATTCCTTCTCAGGCGCTGGAACTGTCTGAAAGGAATGTTGGTGATCCATGGTTTATAGTGACCACTACTGGCTGGAAGATAGCCATTGCTGTCAGTTTCTTTTCTAAAGATTTTGGTTAATATTGTATTGTGTTCATTGTATAAAATGAGGTACAAGAAATCTATTTAATTTACTGCCATCTTGTGTGTAAAGGAGAGCTTCATATCATTACTGTTAATGTGTTCAAGGAAGTCCTCTAATGTTTCCTTATCTCCCTTTCAAATCATAATGATGTCATCTATGAACCTCCCCCACCACACGATTGCCTCTATTTAACAAAGTCTGGCGGACCTGATCCGACAGTGCAGATCAGGTCCGCCAGACCTCGCTGAATATGGAGAGCAATATGCTCTCCATACTCAGCATTGCACCAGCAGCTCACAAGAGCTGCTGGTGCAACGCTGCCCTCTGCAAACTCACGGCCAATCGGCCGCCAGCAGGGAGGTGTCAATCAATCCGATCGTACTCGATCGGGTTGAATTCCGGCGGTCTGTCCGCCTGCTCAGAGCAGGCAGACAAGTTATGGAGCAGCGGTCTTTGTGACCGCTGCTTCATAACTGCTGTTTCTGGCGAGTCTGCAGGCTGGCCAGAAACATGGGGCATCAAGCTCCATTCAGAGCTTGATAGATAGGCCCCTAGTCTTTAAAAAAGGGATTATTTGAATAAATGTTGTTTTCTTCCCAATACCCCATGTAAAGATTAGCATAACTGGGGGCCATAATGGTCCCCATTGCTGTTCCCCTTGTTTGTAGGAAAAATACTTCTTCAAATTTAAAGTAATATTTTTCTAAAACAAATCTAGCACTTTCCACTATAAAGTTTTGTATATCTTCACTTAAATTAGTTTTTTTCTCTCAATGTGTGTTTTAGATCTCCAACACCCTATGAGGGATATTTGTATAGAGAGCTGAGACATCCATAGATACCCATTTATATTTTTTTTCCCATTTGATACTTTCTACCTTTTTGATGGTATCTGGGGTATCATTTTAATATGATGTACGGGTAGGTACTATAGGTTTAATGTAAAAATCTACGTATTCCAAACTACGTGCCGTTAGGGAATCTATGCCAGATACAATATTTTTTACATCGGAAGAATATTAGATATGCATATGAATTATTAAATATAGGGAAGTCATATAGCTATAATCTGTTTTTTTTTAAATATAATGTATATATCATATAGACTTAGTTTTAGATAACTTTGTAATTTGTAGAATTATATTATTTTACTTTTGGAATAGTATGTTTGTATATAAATAAGAAGGATATTTAAGAAAGCATTACAGTTTGTGATGTTACCAAAACGGTTAGCTGTAAAATTTATATTGTAAAAGAAGCAGAGAGGTGTGACGATCCACGCCAATCACATTGAACGCCGGGTACACACCCTCCTGACACGCAACCAATTAGGAGTGGATTAAATAGATGCCAGGACATTCAAGGACACTCATCTCTGATGAAGTCGCAGTACTTTGAAACACATAAGATTTTGAGTGTTGTACCTGGCATCTCTATACTCATATTTTAAAATTGGACTTTATCAGATTTTATTGAAGTTATTTGGTTCCCAACAAGTATCGCTACATCTGGGACCTTGTTTTATTCTATGCTCTACTGATACCTCATATGGATTTAGTTTTTTTATGTGAGTGCAAAACTGTATGTTTTTAGGGCAATATGTACCTTTATTAAAATAAGTATGCACTATGTTGGCTGTGTTTGTGTTCTTCTTTTCTCTGTGAGGATCACCCTATTGTCCGCAGTTGGTGCCGGAGAGACAGATTCTCCCTCCTTTATTTCAGCTGGGATAGTTTCATTGAAAAGATGCCTGGAACTCTTCCAGTGGAACAAAAGAATATTCGTGGGCTTAGCACCCTCCCTTTAGACGCCAATTCCTTACCTCATACGATTGAGGTTAACGCTTGTGAGCAGCTTGAGTGCACATCCTCAATAGGATACCACATACATCCATGTATTTATTTGTCTTATATTGGGCATCTGTTAGTCTTTGATTAATTGACAATTATAATACTATATTACTATATTCATGTATTAGATACATTGTATACCAACAACAGTGTATTCTATTTTGCTACAACACATTCCAGAGGTTTCATTTTTTGTGCTGTATTTTACTTTACTCTTGTGTTTACTATTTGTTTAGTGCTAGAAATAGTTGGGGCTTTTCCTTGCATTTTGTGTATTATAGCAGCACTGAAACAGATTCTTGTTATTAAGCGCCTCCCAAAGAGCTCTAGGGGTTAATCTATTTTAGGCTAGCCTCTTTATCTCTTTTTCCACTTGTTGTTTAATATTTATTTTACTACCCTATTGGGATTTATAGGCAGCCTATACAAGAATTTAAAATGGAAAATTTCAATCCTATTTTTGGGAACTATTTTGATATAAGTACAAAAAATAAAAATCTGTCTATATCATTAGAAGAAGAAATAAATACAAACATTGAAAATTTTAATCCCAAGGAAGCCTTTGATCAATTAGAAAAAATAAGCAAAAAGCAACTGAATCATTGGCATGATAGTGTAAACCTGGAGAGATATGTAAAATATAAAATTGTACCTAAAAGATTACGCCTATTTAAACCGACCATCTTTGACCAAGAAGATGTAGAATTTATTACTGAATGGTAAACAGCCCTAGAAGAGAGTTCATTTACTTTGGTGAATATAGCCATTAAATATAGACAGTATAAGATTAATCAATTAAGCAAAGAAATGACTGGGTTAAGAAAACCCTTGAGAGATTTACAACAATGATGTTCTCTATAAAGAATTAGATGAGAACAATAAAAATAAATTAGATAGACTTGACAAAATAATAATAGAAAGCAAGAAAAAAAGGAAACTTCTTAAGAGATCTTCATGAATCCAAATCAGAAACAATAAATAATACATTAGATTTGGAGCAAAATAGAGAGGAAGAAGTTTGGGAAGATATTCCAGAAAATCAGGTATTTAGTCCTAAAATGGAATTTAATAATAAGAGAAATCAAAATACTAATTATAGACCTCAGTGGAGGAGAAACTATCATAATAACTATAATAATAATCAATCTCTTCAAAACAGAGAATATTATACACAACATAATAGTCATTCTCAAAATAAAACACACCAGAGGAGGGAAAATTATACTTATTACAACCCAGAAAGGAGAGAAAACCATAATTGGAGACAAAATAGAATAAAATCAAATATAAAAGATACAAATTATGAGGATAATCATAATGAAAGAGCAAGAGCCTCAAATTCCCTAACCCTTCATTAGCTCCAAATCGTTCAAAAAACTCCTGTTTTCCCTTCCCTCCAAAAAAAAAGAAAAAGCAGCAATACACAAAATACACAACATTTTTTAGAGATACCGTATTACATAAGAAAAAACTATCAAAACTCAACAATAAGACTATTACCACAGTGGACAGTACAAATGCCAGAAAAAAAGAACAAAACGAGGAAAGAGAGGAGGAAAGCTGGTCAGAAGTAGAGAACAGAAGAAAAAAAATCAAAAACAATATTCAGTCTAGACAGCTAGTTAAAATCTTTAATCTTTCCACATAAAAGTTTTCTGACAAACAAATAGATACGCTGAGAAAAGGTCTAAAAATTGCCCCTTTCTAAAGGACCTAATCCTTTTACCTTATTTATAGATCTACATAAATTTATTTGTAAATTAACGTTACAACGACACTTTGTAAAAAGTAAAAAAGAGCAAACAAATAATAACAATGAAAAACCTAAAACACTAACTGATTCAGATCTAGAAGCTTTATATAGTTAGAAAGCTATGGGGGGCAGACGTTGGTAGGGGATAGGAATGTGCATTCTAATCTTAAACTACCATCTAGTTTCTTCCCAGTATACTATAAGGGTAATTTTATAACTACTTTTTATGACTTAGTACACAATGAGATTTCTGAACTATGTAAAGAATATAAACTTAATAAGGACAATCTGAGCAAGAAAGAAAAATACAATGACCTAATAATAAGCTAAGCGGATAAGGGAGGAGGCAATTTCCTGCAAAATAGAGAGGATTATCTAAAGGAAGCATATAAATTACTAAATGATCCAAATAAATATGTGAAATTAAAAGGGGACCCCAGGAACACTTTCTTAAGGGAATATTTAAATTTAATTGATAATGCCAGACACAAAGGTATATTAAACAATTCTGAATTAAAATATTTAAATAACCAATTTCCTAAAACAGCAATTTTTTTATCATCTCCCCAAAATTCATAAAAATTATAAAATACCACCAGGGAGACCTATTGTGTCTGACATAGATTCCCTCATGGCACGTATTTCGAAATACATAGATTTTTACATTAAACCCATAGTACCTCCTAGCCTTACATCATATTTAAAAGATACCCCAGATAATACCATCAAAAAAGTAGAAAGTATCAAATGGGAAACAAATTATTAATGGGTATTTATGGATGTCTCATCTCTCTATACAAATATCCATCATAATAAGGGTGTTGGAGATCTAAAACACACATTGAGAGAGAAAACTAATTTAAGTGAAGATATACAAAACTTTATAGTGGAAATTGCTAGATTTGTTTAAGAAAACAAATACTTTAAATTTGAAAGATGTATTTTTCCTACAAACAGGGGGAACGGCAATGGGGACCATTATGGCCCCCAGTTATGCTAATCTTTACATGGGGTACTGGGAAGAAAACAACATATATTCAAATAATCCCTTTTTTAAAGACATTCTGCTAGATTACAAGTTTTGTCGGTAAAGCCGTGCGTTACTAACGCTCCTTTTTTCCTAACGCTCCCTTTAAACAACGCTGGTATTACAAGTTTTCTGAATGGCTGAGTTAGCCTCAGAAAAGTGAGTGTTGAGCAAAATTTAGCGCCACTTCTCACTGTAATACCAGCGTTGCTTACGGTAGCGATAAACTGGCAAAACGTGCTTGTGCACGATTTCCCCATAGGAAACAATGGGGCAGATTCGGCTGAAATAAAAACCTGCAAAAAAGCAGCATTCAGCTCTTAACGCAGCCCATTGTTTCCTATGGGGAAAGAAAAAATATGTCTGCACCTAACACCCTAACATGAACCCCAAGTCTAAACACCCCTAATCTTACACTTATTAACCCCTAATCTGCTGCCCCCGACATCGTCGCCACCTGCATTATACTATTAACCCCTAATCTGCCGCCCCGGACACCGCCGCCACCTACATTATCCCTATGAACCCCTAATCTGCCACCCCCAACATTGCTGCAACTATATTAAATTTATTAACCCCTAATCTGCCGTCCCTAACATCGCCGCCACCTACCTACAATTATTAACCCCTAATTGTCTGCCCCCAATGTCGCCGCTACTATAATAAAGTTATTAACCCCTAAACCGAAGTCAAACCCTAACAACCCCCTAAATTAAATATAATTTAAATAAATCTAAATAAAATTGCTATAATTAAATACATTAATCCTATTTAAAACTAAATACTTACCTATCAAATAAACCCTAATATAGCTACAATATAACTAATAGTTACATTGTAGCTATTTTAGGATTTATTTTTATTTTACAGGCAACTTTGTATTTATTTTAACTAGGTACAATAGTTAGTAAATAGTTATTAACTATTTAATAACTACCTAGCTAAAATAAAGACAAAATTACCGGTAAAATAAACCCTAACCTAAGTTACAATTACACCTAACACTACTCTATAAATAAATAAAATAACTAAATTAAATTAATCTAATTACAATTAAATTAAATAAACTAAATTACGAAAAAAAACCAGTAAATTACAGAAAATAAAAAAGAAATTACAATTTTTTTTTAAACTAATTACACCTAATCTAATCCACCTAATAAAATAAAAAAGCCCCCCCAAATAAAAAAATTCCCTACCCTATACTAAATTACAAAAGTAATCAGCTCTTTTACCAGCCCTTAAAAGGGCTTTTTGCTGGGCATTGCCCCAAAGTAATCAGCTCTTTAACCTGTTAAAAAAAAATACAAGACCCCCACAAAATTAAAACCCACCACCCACATACCCCTACTCTAAAACCCACCCAATCCCCCCTTAAAAAAACCTAACACTAACCCCCTGAAGATCACCCTACCTTGAGCCATGTTCACCCAGCCGGGCCGAATTCTTAATCCAATCCAGGCAATGTGGTCCTCCATCCAGCAGAAGTCTTCATCCAAGCGGGGCAGAAGAGGTCCTCCATCCGGCAGACGTCTTCATCCAAGCGGGGCAGGAGAGGTCCTACATCCGGCAGAAGTCTTCATCCATCCGCGGCTCCATCTTCAAAAACTCCGACGCAGAACATCCTCCTCGGCCGATGGACTAACGACGAATGAAGGTTCCTTTAAATGACGTCATCCAAGATGGCGTCCCTCGAATTCCGATTGGCTGATAGGATTCTATCAGCCAATCGGAATTAAGGTAGAAAAAATCTAATTGGCTGATTCAATCAGCCAATCGGATTAACCTCGCATTCTATTGGCTGATCGGAACAGCCAATAGAATGCGAGGTCAATCCGATTGGCTGATTGGATCAGCCAATCAGATTGAACTTCAATCCGATTGGCTGATTGAATTCTATCAGCCAATCGGAATTAAGGTAGGAAAAATCTGATTGGCTGATTCAATCAGCCAATCAGATTGACCTCACATTCTATTGGCTGATCTGAACAGTCAATAGAATGCGAGGTCAATCCGATTGGCTGATTAGATCAGCCAATCGGATTGAACTTCAATTCGATTGGCTAATTGAATCAGCCAATCAGATTTTTCCTACCTTAATTCTGATTGGCTGATAGAATCCTATCAGCCAATCAGTATTTGAGGGACGCCATCTTGGATGACATCATTTAAAGGAACCTTGATTCGTCGTTAGTTCGTCAGTCGAGGAGGATGTTCCGCGTCGGAGGTCTTGAAGATGGAGCTGCGGATGGATGAAGACTTCTGCCAGATGTAGGACCTCTTCTGCCCCGCTTGGATGAAGACTTCTGCTATATGGAGGACCTCTTCTGCCCCGCTTGAATGAAGATTTCTGCCGGATGGAGGACCACATCGCCCGGATTGGATGAAGAATTCAGCCCGGCTGGGTGAACACGGCTCAAGGTAGGGTGATCTTCAGGGGGTTAGTGTTAGGTTTTTTTAAGGGGGGATTGGGTGCGTTTTAGAGTAGGGGTATGTGGGTGGTGGGTTTTAAAGTTGGGGGATTCTTGTATTTTTTTTACAAGTAAAAGAGCTTATTACTTTGGGGCAATGCCCCACAAAAAGCCCTTTTAAGGGCTGGTAAAAGAGCTGATTACTTTTGTAATTTAGTATAGGGTAGGGAATTTTCTTATTTAGGGGGGCTTTTTTATTTTATTAGGGGGATTAGATTAGGTGTAATTAGTTTAAAAAAATTGTAATATCTTTTTTATTTTCTGTAATTTAGTGGGGTTTTTTTTGTAATTTAGTTTATTTAATTTAATTGTAATTAGTTTAATTTAATTTAGTTTATTTATTTATAGAGTAGTGTTAGGTGTAATTGTAACTTAGGTTAGGGTTTATTTTACAGGTAATTTTGTCTTTATTTTAGCTAGGCAGTTATTAAATAGTTAATAACTATTTAATAACTATTGTACCTAGTTAAAATAAATACAAAGTTGCCTGTAAAATAAAAATAAATCCTTAAAATAGCTACAATGTAACTATTAGTTATATTGTAGCTATATTAGGATTTATTTGATAGGTAAGTATTTAGTTTTAAATAGGATTAATGTATTTAATTATAGCAATTTTATTTAGATTAATTTAAATTATATTTAATTTAGGGGGGTGTTAGGGTTAGACTTAGGTTTAGGGGTTAATAACTTTATTATAGTAGCAGCGATGTTGGGGGCGGAAGATTAGGGGTTAATAATTGTAGATAAGTGGTGGCGATGTTAGGGACGGCAGATTAGGGGTTAATAAAATTTATTATAGTGTTTGCAAGGCGGGAGTTTAGGGGTTAAGGGGTTTAGGGGTTAATACATTTATTATAGTGGCGGCGATGTCCGGTCGGCAGATTAGGGGTTAAGAAGTGTAGGTAGGTGGCGGCGACGTTGGGGGCGGCAGATTAGGGGTTAATAAATATAATGTAGGTGTCGGCGATGTTAGGGGCAGCAGATTAGGGGTTCATAAGTATAACGTAGGTGGCGGCGATGTCCGGTCGGAAGATTAGATGTTAAACATTTATAATATAGTGTTTGCGATGTGGGGGGGCTTCGGTTTAGGGGTTAATAGGTAGTTTATGGGTGTTAGTGTACTTTATAGCACTTTAGTCAAGAGTTTTATGTTCCGGCGTTAGCCCATAAAACTCTTAACTACTGACTTTTAAAGACTTTAGGAGTCTTGGAGGTAGAGGCTGTACCGCTCACTTCTTCCAAGACTTGTAATACCAGCGTTAGGAAAATCCCATTAAAAAGATAGGATACGCAATTGACGTAAGGGGATTTACGGTATGGAAAAGTTGCAGAAAAAAAGTGAGCGGTACACTTGTACCTACCTGACTCGTAATACCAGCGAGCGTTAAAAAGCAGCGTTAGGACCCCTTAACGCTGCTTTTTAAGGCTAACGCCAAACTTGTAATCTAGCAGACTGTGTGGTGGGGGAGGTTCATAGATGACATCATTATGATTTGGAAGGGAGATGAGGAAACATTAGAGGAATTCCTTAAACACATTAACAGTAATTATATGAACCTCTCCTTCACACACAAAATGGCACTAAATGAAATAGAATTCTTGGATCTCACTTTTATTTAACACAATACAATATTAACCAAAATATTTCAGAAAAGAAACTGACAGCAATGGCTATCTTCCAGCCAATGGTGATCACTATAAACCATGGATCACCAACATTGCTTTCGGACAGTTCCAGCCTCTGAGAAGGAATTGCTCTAAATTAGAAGACTACAATAGAGAAGCCACTTTATTAAAAACCCAACCTTTAAACAAAAATTATGACAAAAAGCTTGTTAACCATGCATACCACAGAGCAAGAAATTTAAATAGGAATACTCTTCTAGGTAAAGATTCATCATTATTTAAACCAAGAGAGGGGACTAACAATACTAAACAAAGTAATGTAAAAATTATAGACTTTATAACAACCTTTAATGAAGCAGCCCCAGAAATTAAACAAATTCTATTTAAATACTGGCCAAACTTGCAGCAAGATACATTTTTGAGAAACACTATCGGTGAGAAACCGTCAATCACATTCAGGAGCTATTAAAATCTGAAATATTTGCTAGCTGCCAGCAAATTAAAGTGTAATACCAAGAAAACTGCCTGGTTAGAAAACAACAGTAATTGTAAACCCACCAATATAGTAAAATAGCACTTTAACAATAAAACTTGCACTATAAATGCACTAACCAATTGTAAAACAGAATACGTTGTGTATTTACTGGAATGCAGCTGTAAATTACAGTATATAGGGCGTTCTAAAAGAATGTACAAAACTACATTGTTGGAACATAAAAAAAATATAGAATCAGGATTTCAGGGGCATAGTGTGTCAGACTATTTTAGAAAATTCCATAAAAAATATCCAAGTCTGAAAGGCACTATTTTAGAACATATACCTCCAGGACAGAAAGAGGAAGACAAACTGATTAAATTAAGGCAAAGAGAAACTTACTGGATCCATCTTTTTACTACAATGATCCCAGTAGGCCTAAATAAAGATATAGTAGCCTTTTTATAAACAAATACGGCTAGATTACGAGTTTTGCGTTACAGGCTATGCGGTGCTAACAAGCCGTTTTTTCTCACCGCTCACTTACATGCAGCGCTGGTATTACAAGTTTTTACATACCCGGCGTTAAAAGACAAAAAGTGAGCGTAGAGCAAAATTTTGCTTCATATCTCACTCCAATACCAACGCTGCTTAAGTCAGCGGTGAGCTGATCGTACGTGCTTGTGCATGATTTCCCCATAGGAATCAATGGGGAGAGCCGGCTGAAAAAAAGCCTTACACCTGCAATAAAGCAGCGTAAAACACAGTAACACAGCCCCATTGATTCCTATGGGGAAATTAAATTTATATTTACACCTAGGAGATAAAGGGATAACCCTCTGTCGAGATGCGCTATGGATAATTCAGGAACAGTGAAGTCAGAGGCAGCTCTCCGAAAGTTATTGATTCAGAGAACGATCCTAGAATGAGGAGACAGGAAGGCGCCACATAGGGTAATATTGTTCGATACCGAAGCCTAAACAGTAAGATGAATGGTTACTTACAAACGAAGCAGCATTTGGAAGATGCCAAGTATCACAGGCCGGGACCTTAACGTCGCCCGACAGACAAAACCCACAGAGAACGCCAACCGGTCACAAGGGGATGTACGGCCAATCAGGAACCACCAGGAACCAACACCTCCAAAACTCAGACCCAATGGGTGATGTCAATGAGAGAGGTGTGTGAAGATCAGAGATTATGTCACCGGCAAACCACTCGCCACCTCCGGCAAGCGAATGGATAACGTGGGGGGTGAAATAAAGTCCAAACACCACAGCAGGGATAAAAGAGTATGTGGCAATTTATTAAAATATATAAAAAGCATCAGCTATGCGTTTTATATATTTTAATAAATTGCCACATACTCTTTTATTATTAAAAAATAATAAAAATTATAATAAAATGTAGCATTATAAATATAAAAGCTAGACTGTCACACAAACAATGTCCTTTGGCTGGCTTGCTTATGCCTTTCGGCTGAGAGCCGTAATCATAGCTGTAGAAAGTCAGTCACAGGTGAGCATAAATACACAGTTGAATGCATCATTGGCTAAAAACATAATTGCCAATTAAAAACATCAAAGATAGAGTATATGGCATTCTGAGATAGAGTATATGTTGCTACTACTCTCCATTGTGTTCTCTATTTTCTTTTTCCTTTTTCGGTTCTAAAGCTCAACATTGTTTGGATTGTCCTTTTTCGCGTATTCACTGTATTGTGGTAATGTCTAGCTACAGGTGTTAAATTTTTGTCCTTCTTTTGTCTTCTTCACAGTTTTTTAGGCTGTTTAAGTGTTCACAAAGTCTAATGCGTAGCTCACGTGTGGTAATACCTATGTATCTCTTTCCAGATACACAGGACAAGCAATACACAACGTTTCTGGTTCTGCAATTCGCAAATCCATATTTTTTTTAAATTTCACCTGTAAAGGTAATAAACTCTCTTTCATTATTCATGTATTTCCAGAAACTGCAAGTGCCACATGGATAATTGCCACATATGTTCCTATTAGCCTTTCTTCTTATAAAGTAACTGCTGACCAATTTATTACCAATATTCTGGGCCCTCCTCCAATTTAGGATTCTGCTCCCTACAAATTTAGTTAGATCTTTATCAGATTTTATGATTCCTACATGTTTGTTCAATATATCATTTATATATTGATGTTAAACATTGAAGGTACTGACAAATCTGACTCTTTCTTCTATATTAGTGTTTTTCTTCTTAGGAGCCAACAGTTGATGTCTAGGTGTATGTAAGGCTCTTTGAAATGCTTTTCGGAAAACATTACATGTGTATCCTTTGTCTTTTAATCTCAATTTGAGTTATTTTGCTCTTTCATAAAAGACTACATCATCAGAGCAATTTCTCCTGATGCGTGGGAATTCGCCAGTTGGAATGGCTTTTTTGGTCTGCCAAGTATGGCAACTGTCAAATTTTAGAATAGAGTTTGTGGCCGTTTTTTCTTCTATATTAATCCGTTTTCAACTGATTTTGGGCATCTTTATAGATTTTTATGTCCAAAAATTCTACCATTTCCATACTAAGATTATATGTTAGTCTTAGGTTCAAGTCATTCTGGTTAAGTATGGCAATACATTCGCTGAAATTATTCTCACTGCCAGTCCATATGATGAACAGATCATCTATATAGCAACACCATAAATTGATGTACTGAGTATATTGCATTGTCTTCATTGAAAACAACCTCTCTTTTCCACCAGCCTAGATAGATATTTGCATAGGTGGGGGCACATGATGAGCCTATTGCTGTGCCTTGAGTCTGTAGGAAGAAGCGATCTGATAATGAGAACAAAGTGATGATTGAACTGGATAGTGAAATAGCAGGATTTAACATAAAATTACAGTAATGAAAGAGAGTTTATTACCTTTTCAGGTGAAATTAAAAAACAGAAACGTTGTGTATTGCTTGTCCTGTGTATTTGGAAAGAGATACATAGGTATTACTACATGTGAGCTACGCACTAGACTTGGTGAACACTTAAACAGCATAAAAATCTGTGAAGAAGACAAAAGAAAGGACAAAAAATGTAACACTTTTAGCTAGACATTGCCTCAATAAACATGGAACAAAACCTTCTTAGATTGTTTCAGTATTACAGGTAGACATGTGCAATTCATTTCGGATCGATTCAGAAATTCAGAAAATTCGGCAAATTCGGAGATTCGGATCGATTCGAATTTCCGAATTAAAATACTGCCGAATTTACTGAATAAATCCGAATTAGTTCGGATTTATTCGGTTAATTCGGATGGCCATGGATTACACTAGTATTGTACAGTATATTAGGTTATATCACTCTGCTATGGGTTACACCTAATATACAGTACATAATACTAGTCTAATACACAGCACACATACCGAAATTCTGAATTTCCGAACCGAATCGAACCGGATCCAGCCGAATTTTTTCGAATCCGAAACGAATCCGAAACGAATTTATTCGAAGTTTTCCGAATTCGAATCGATCCGAAATGAAATTCGAAAAACTCTGAATCGATCCGAACCGAACCAAATTCTTCAATCATGCACATATCTAATTACAGGTAATAAAACCTGGTATACAGGGTGGTAACATTGAATCGATGTTGTTACAAGCGGAGTGCAGGTGGATTTTCTGGTTAAATACACTAATTCCAGCAGGCCTAAAAAAACAGGATGGCTATGGCTCATTGTTATAGCACTCCCATGATATTAATAAACATTGGATAAACCTACTGAATACTTATTCATAGATTTATTTGCCTGTGATAAACCTACATACTTATATCCTACTTTTGATCATCTATTTTGGTACCAGACTTTGTAATGACATCAAAGGGTTAAAATACACCTTATGTGGATTTGTATATGGGCTTCTTTCTATCATCTTTTTGAAGTTTATAAGATGTCTCCATCTATATCACGGCTTTACATAATAAAATGGATCTATCAAAATCAATAAGATGTATTGTACTGGTAACAACACTCAACTGATACTTCTAACTATATGAAAATATAATTTATTAAGTCTACGTTTTAATGATCTGACCACTGACATAAGCGGAGCAAACTTAACCATGCAATTTTGATTCTGCAATTGTAAATATATCTATATTCCTATTCCAAGTACCTGACATATTGTCACCCATTAATTATGCCTGTTTCTCTATCCAGAGTTATTATATTCACATTATCCCGGCTTGTAGGAGCACACATTGTAAACCCGGTATTGACATATTTAAATCTGTGACGCAAGTGCTGGTCACATGATGCCTGCGTCAGTATCCAATTCACTTGGCCCTTATGGTGATAGGATGCTATAGGGGTGTGCTATGTTACTTCCCCCTGATTGGCCAAGATACGGTACTTATTGAGGGAGGCTGGTCTAACTCAGGTTAGCCTTTGAGAAAGCTGTTTGTCGGCGAAATGCGCATCAGGCCTATACAATGTCATCTATTTATCAAGCCGTCAACCGCAAATACGCTGGAATTCCGCAGCGTATTTGTGGCAAGCCTGATTCCCCTTAGTTATCAAACCCTACAGACTGACAAAAGTAGAATTTTGTGACGTAACATACGATCTGCCGGACTCAGTCCAACACAGATCGATGCTTACGTCATTACAGATGTTCCGAATGCAAATTCAGCACAATCTGACTACTTTTGCTAGTTATCAATTTTCTACCAGGTACGCTCGCCACTATTTCGGCCCAGCGTACCTGGTTTGCAATCCTCCACCCTGGAGGCGGAGAATGCCAGTTGAATCAATGGGAGTCTGAAAGCAGCGAAAGCTCATGTTCACTGCTGCCCGATATCCCATTGATTCCTATGGTAACGTTTACACCTAACACCCTAACATGTACCCCGATTCTAAACACCCCTAATCTGCCCCCCCTACACCACCGCCACCTACATTATACTTATTAACCCCTAATCTGCCGTCCCGACACTGCCGCCACCTACATTATACTTATTAACCCCTAATCTGCCCCCCCAACACTGCCACCACCTACATTATGTTATTGACCCCTAATCTGCCGTCCCTACACCGCTGCCACCTAAATAAACTTATTAACCCCTATCCCGCCACTCTCTGACTCCGCCGCAACTAAATAAACTTTTTAACCCCTAAACCGCTGCTCCCGGAGCCCACCGCCACCTACATTATACTTATTAACCCCTAATCTGCTGCCCCTACACCGCCGCCACCTACATTATACTTATTAACCCCTAATCTGCTGCCCCCAACACCGCCGCCATTATATTAAATTTATTAACCCCTAAACCTAAGTCTAACCCTAACCCTAACACCCACTAACATAAATATAATTTAAATAAATCTAAATAAATATTCCTATCATTAAATAAATTATTCCTATTTAAAACTAAATACTTATCTATAAAATAAACCCTAAGCTAGCGACAATATAACTAATAGTTACATTGTATCAAGCTTAGGGTTTATTTTTATTTTACAGGCAAGTTTGTATTTATTTTAACTAGGTACAATAGTTATTAAATAGTTATTAACTATTTAATAACTTCCTAGTTAAAATAAATACAAATATACATGTAAAATAAAACCTAACCTAAGTTACAATTACACCTAACACTACACTATAATTAAATAAATTCCCTTAACTAAATACAATTAAGTACAAAAAACAAACAAACACTAAATTACAGAAAATAATAAACAAATTACAAGATTTTTAAACTAATTACACCTAATCTAATCCCACTAACAAAATAAAAAAGCCCCCCCCAAAATAAAAAAGCCCTACCCTACACTAAATTACAAATAGCCCTTAAAAGGGTCTTTTGCGGGGCATTGCCCCAAAGTAATCAGCTCTTTTACCTGTAAAAAAAAAATACAACCCCCCCAACGTTAAAATTTATTTAATGATATGAATATTTATTTAGATTTATTTAAATTATATTTAAGTTAGGGGGTGTTAGGGTTAGGGTTAGACTTAGGTTTAGGGGTTAATAAATTTAAGATAGTGGTGGCGACGTTGGGGGCAGTAGATTAGGGGTTAATAAATGTAGGTAGGTGGCGGCGGTTTAGGGGGGGCAGATTAGGGGTTAATACATATAACGTAGGTGGCGGCGGTGTAGGGGGGGCATATTTGGGGTTAATAAATATAATGTAGGTGGCGGCAGTGTAGGGGGCGGCAGATTAGGGGGTTAATAAGTATAATTTAGGTGGCGGAGGTGAAGGGGGTGGCAGATTAGGGGTTAATAAGTATAATGTAGGTGGCGATGGACTCCAGGAGCGGCGGTTTAGGAGTTAAACACTTTATTTAGTTGCGGCGAGGTCCATGAGTGGTGGTTTAGGGATTAATACATTTATTAGAGTTGCAGTGGTCTCTGGGAGCGGCGGTATAGGGGGTAAACAGTATAGTATAGTGTGGGCGTTTAGTGACAGGGTACCAAGAAAGCTGTGAAAAAGCCGAAGAGCAGCGAGATCGATGACTGTTAGTTAACAACAGTTCGCTGCTCATCGCCCCGTACTTGGTGCGCGGATTTTTGAAAGCTTTTTTGATACTTTTGGAGAACGTATTCAGGTCCGCGGCAGCGATGTTAGGTGATCTTAGGCGAGCGTATTGGTGCCATCAAATGCAAGTAAGTTGACAGCTTGATAAATAGATGCCATTGAGTTCACCAGCCTCATATATTTATTTAGTTCTATTTGAGCCTATATAGTATTTGGGTGACTTCATGGGTTATTTTGTTTTTGCAATTGCTACACTTTATTTAGGTATTATGTTGTGAGGTTTATCCTCTTTTCTAGTTAATTGCTCAGTGCCGCTTGCAAACCTGTAGCCTTTTTGGGAGTCACCTTACCAATGCCTTTGGGTTATTAATTGCTCTTTGAGGCTGCTTGCACTCACTACCTCTCTGGGTATTTTTGATCTAAGTTTTATTGCACACATTTCACTTATATATTTTTATTGAATTAATTAAAAGTTATGTTTTATTTTTTTCTGAGAGAATTCCTCCCTCTCTTATATGTTTTCTCCTTTGAGTGCCTTTTTTTCTCTCACACTTGGTTTACTTCCACAAATTATTTCTGAACCTACCACCCTTCAGCTTGAGATCATGACCCCTTGTTCTGGAATTACTCTTTTTGTACATAATACTTACAGCCTCAACTTTATTAAGTCCCTTAATGTACTTGAAATCTTCTATTCTATCACCTCTCTCCCTTCTCTTCCCTAAGCTATACATATTTACATGTGCAGGGAAAGCAGTTGACAGGAAAGCATAACTTTCAAGGTAACGATTTATCTTTTTTGACATTACAGGCCTGAGGATTCTTTCACCTGTAGTTCAAATTTAAATAAGCGTAACTTAAAAATGTTTATATTAGTTTTCGTCCCTGATATTCCTCACATTCTCCTTATCCTTCAATTAGAGATTGCATGATGTAAAGATATATTTGTGGGGTTTCAGAAATGTTAAACTTTATTCCAAAACACACCATAAGTTTATTTTTTCAGTCCTGCATTGAAAGGGACATCACTACTGGCAAAGAACCGAGCTGGACAACTACTGAATACAGAACCCTTGGCATAAGACTTTGGCAATTATAATTTACTCTTTAATGCCCTCTTTTTAGATGTCCATAACATTAGCAAGATATAAACCTAATAAACTGATTTAATCTTAAGAATTCAAATAACTGAGAAATTACATTTAGGGGGGTAGTTATCAAGCCGTCAACCTCAAATACGCTGGAATTCCGCAGCGTATTTGTGGTGAGGCTGATTCGCCTTAGTTATCAAAGGCTAGAGACCGGCAAAACTAGAATTTTGTGACATAACCTTCGATCTGCCGGACTCAGTCCGACACAGATCGATTCTTACGTCACTCCAGATGAATCTGACTACTTTTGCTAGTTATCAAATGACTAGCAGGTACACTCTGCACTTTTCTGGCCCAGCGTACCTGGAGGCGGCGGATCCCATAGGAATCAATGGGAGTCTGACCATAGCGAAAGTACAAGTTCACTGCTGCCAGACATCCCATTGATTTCTATGGGAAATGTCTACACCTAACACCCTAACATGTACCCCGAGTCTAAACACCCCTAATCTGTCCCCCCTACACCGCCGCAACGAAATAAAGTTTTTCCCCCTAAATCGCCGCTCCCTGACCCCACCGCAAGCTACTCTATACATATTAACCCCTAAACCACCGCTCCCTGACCCCGCCGCAAGTTACTCTATACATATTAACCCCTAAACCGCCCCTCCCTGACCCCGCCGCAAGCTACTCTATACATATTAACCCCTAAACCGCCGCTCCCTGACCCCGCCGCAAGCTACTCTATACATATTAACCCCTAAACCGCCGCTCCCTGACCCCGCCGCAAGCTACTCTATACATATTAACCCCTAAACCGCCGCTCCCTGACCCCACCGCAAGCTACTCTATACATATTAACCCCTAAACCGCCGCTCCCTGACCCCACCGCAAGCTACTCTATACATATTAACCCCTAAACCGCCGCTCCCGGAGCCCACCGCAAGCTACTCTATACATATTAACCCCTAAACTGCCGCTCCCGGAGCCCACTGCAAGCTACTCTATACATATTAACCCCTAAACCGATGCTCCCGGACACCGCCACAACCTACATTATACCTAGTAACCCCTATCCTGCCCCCCCTATACCGCTGCCCTCTATAATAAAGTTATTAACCCCTAATCTGCCCCCCCTACACCGTCGCCACCTATAATACATTTATTAACCTCTATCCTGCCCCCCCTACACCGCCGCCACTGTAATAAAATTATTAACCCCTAAACCTAAGTCTAACACTAACCCTAACACCCCCCTATCTTAAATATTAATTAAATAAATCTAAATAATATTTATCTTATTAACTAAATGAATCCTATTTAAAACTAAATACTTACCTTTAAAATAAACCCTAATATAGCTACAATATAAATAATAATTATATTGTAGCTATCTTAGGATTTATTTTTATTTTATAGGTAACTTTCAATTTATTTTAACTAGGTACAATAGCTATTAAATAGTTATTAACTATTTAATAGCTTACCTAGCTAAAATAAAGAGAAATTTACCTGTAAAATAAAAACTAACCTAAGTTACAATTACATCTAACACTACACTATACTTCAATAAATTATTCCTATTTAAAACTAAATACTTACCTGTAAAATTGACCCTAATATAGCTACAATGTAATTAATAATTACATTGTAGCTATTTTAGGATTTATATTTATTTTACAGGTAACTTTGTATTTATTTTAGCTAGTTAGAATAGTTATTAAATAGTTATTAACTATTTAATAACCACCTAGCTAAAAGAAATACAAAATTACCTGTAAAATAAATCCTAAACTAAGTTACAATTAAACCTAACACTACACTATCATTAAATTAATTAAATAAATTAAATACAAATAACTACAATTAAATACAATTACATAAACTAACTAAAGTACAAAAAATAAAAAAAGCTAAGTTACAAAAAATAAAAAAATAGGTTACAAACATTTAAAAAATATTACAACCTCCCCCCATCTTTTAGCCGACTTAATGAAAGCCAGGAAAACAGTTCATGACTTACAACTTAGTGAAGCTAATGCATTGGCCTTATTGACTAAACAAAAATTTTATTTCGAAAGTAACAGGGCGGGAAAACTCCTAGCGCGCTCCTTAAAGCTTAAAAAACTTAAAACCTTTATTCATGAAATTAAATCCCCAACGAACCAAACTGTTAATACCACCCCTGAAATACTTTCCCAATTTGAGGCGTATTATTCCAATCTCTACAACCTCACTAACCCTGACCGCCCCCCCGACCCCAGTAATGCCATAAACAACTATCTTCTAAACACCCCGTTACCGCAACTCTCTGATGCACAAGCGACAGAATTAGACGAACCCTTCTCATTGACTGAGCTCACAACCACCCTGAAAGATTTACCATCGGGCAAAAGTCCTGGCCCTGACGGACTCTCGGTCGCTTATTACAAAAAGTTTGCACCTAGCCTGCTTCCACAATTATGCACCTTATTTAACTTAGTTGACCAGGAACACCCTTTTCTCCCCCCCATGCTGGAGGCGCATATTTCTGTGATCCCTAAACCCGGAAAGCCCACAGATAACCCCTCTAACTTTCGTCCCATCTCGCTTCTAAACGTAGACGTTAAGCTTTATGCTAAACTCATAGCCACCAGACTCAATAAGATCCTCCCCCAACTGATCCACACAAATCAAGTGGGTTTTGTCCCCCGAAGAGAAGCGCGAGACAACACCATCAAAATCCTAAACTTAATCGAATATACTCAGTCACAAAACATCCCATCTATCTTTCTTGCCATCGATGCCGAAAAGGCTTTCGATAGGTTGGATTGGTTGTTCCTTCGGTCAACGCTCACTCGATTTGGCCTGGGAAATAGACTCATTGAGAAAATATTTGCCTTATATCACACGCCGAAAGCCCGTATTAAGTTAAATGATTCTTTGTCAAATGCATTCCTTATATCAAATGGAACGAGGCAGGGCTGCCCCCTTTCCCCCATCTTGTTTATTTTGGCCATGGAGGTGCTTGCCTCCAAGATTAGGAATGACGAAAAAATCCACGGTATTCACATAGCAGACACTCACTACAAACTAACTCTCTACGCGGACGATATTTTATTTTCACTGACCTCCCCCTTACAGTCCCTAGAAGCACTTCTGCCGGTAATGAGTGCTTATAGCACCCTCTCTAATTTCAAAATAAATAAGCAGAAATCAGAGTTCCTAGGTATCGATATCTCAGACCAGACAGCCCAGCAGATCACTAATCTATACCAATTCCGGTCCCAACCTTCTTCCATAAAGTATCTAGGGATAAAGCTAACGACCTCAAAAGAAGCTCTATATCGCCAAAACCACCAACACCTTTTAGATTCCATTAGAACAGACATGGGAGCTTGGCGTAACAAATTCCTTTCCTGGCTTGGCAAAGTTCAAGCATTTAAAATGAGCATCCTGCCTCGCTTTTTATATATGTTCCAAACCCTACCCATCCAACCTCCCCTACACTACATTCGCAGTGTACAATCTTTCGTTAATGGCTTTATATGGGCCCATAAACGCCCTAGAATCTCTAAAACCACCCTCTACAGGAAAAGGGATGAGGGGGGACTAGGGGTACCCAACCTTTTATTTTACTCACAGGCAGCGCAACTAACTAGAATAGTCGACTGGTGCAAAAACAGTACTGACAAAGAATGGGTTAAGCTTGAACATGACCTATCTACTTCAAGAAGCCTGGGGTCGGTGTGCTGGACATATAGACAACATAGGACATTATCACCTCTCACACCCTCGTTAGTAACCGATACACTCTCCACATGGGACAATCTTATAGGTTCACAGAAAGGCATATCGACCTTACCCTCGCCACTTACTCCCCTACTACATAACAAAGACTTCCCTCCACTACTCCAAAAACGGTCTCTGGAATTGTATACACTAGCTGCGGGTTTACCCTGCCACCTTGTCCTAGAAAAAGGCACCATCATACAGAAAACCGCCCTTGCGGACAAAAACATAACCTTTTTTGAAAGATGGTTTGAATATTTACAACTAGCCCACTTTTTCTCCCACCACAAAGATAAACATAATTTGGTTAGAAATCTAAACCCATTCGAAACACTATGCCATTCCCCATTATTAGCGCAGGGCACTCTCTCAAAGATATATAAAATCCTAATTGCCCTGCACTCCAAAAACCTTCAGTCATATACAAAAGCATGGGAAGCCGAGTTGGGGTATGAGATCCCATCTGAGACATGGGACATAATATTTCAGCAAATGGGGAAGGCCCCTTCCTCAATGAGCATCACTGAGACGAACATAAAACTTTTAGAAAGGTGGTACCTTTACCCTAGCAGGCTCACTAAGATTTACCCCCATACAGATCCACTATGTTGGAGAGATTGCAAACAAGTAGGAACACTCCTCCACATCTGGTGGAATTGCCCCACACTTCAGCCTTTCTGGCTGGACATCCACAGGGAAATTCAAAAGGTCCTCACTATCACTATCCCCTTTAACCCTATAACGCTATTATTCAACAAACCCCCTAAGATCAAATGCAAATACAGACAGGTCTTATTATACATTATGTTAAGTGGGGCTAAGCAACTGGTCCCTAGACTGTGGAAACAGCAGCATATTCCTACCCGGAAAGAGTGGGTGCAAAATGTCACTCTCCTTCTTTCCCTGGAAAGGTTTCACTATCAGAAAACAAAAAGGATGGATTTCTACTGCGCCATGTCTTTCTATTGGGAAACATACACCCACACACTTGCTAGAATTCCACCATAGCTAACTAATAACTCTCTGGTACTCAGACACCCTGTGCAGCCAAATAACCCCCGTAGTCCATAGCAAAACTAGGATCTCTGTCACATTGCTTTGTTTAAATGTTAAGTGGAAGTTTCATCCACAAGTGTTATTCTAAAAAAGAAAAATTACCACAAGCTACTACGAACTTTGCCAGGACTTTATGTGGGACTTTGCCAATACTTAGTCCCTTGGATCTGTATACAACAGATAGAACTGATCCTGCCCTTTGTCCCTCTCTTCTTCATTGTATTATTGTTTATGATATACCACGCCGGATTAAATCCATGGCAATTGTAAAATTATCATTTATACTAATAAAGCTTGTTTAAAAAAAAAAATAAAAAAAAAATAAAATAAAATATTACAACAATTTTAAGCTAATTACACCTAATCTAAGCCCCCTAATAAAATAACAAAGCCCCCCAAAATAAAAAAATTCCCTACCCTATTCTACATTTAAAAAGTTCAAAGCTCTTTTACCTTACCAGCCCTTAAAAGGGCCTTTTGTGGGGCATGCCCCAAAGAAAACTGCTCATTTGCCTGTAAAAGAAAAATACAACCCCCCCCAACATTAAAACCCACCACCCACATAACCCTAATCTAACCCAAACCCCCCTTTAATAAAAACTAACACTACCCCCCTGAAGATCATCCTACCTTGAGTCGTCTTCACTCACCCGAGCCACCGATGGAACTGAAGAGGAGATCCGGAGCGGCAGAAGTGATCCTCCAAGGGGCGCTGAAGAAGTCTTCCATCCGATGAAGTTATCCTCCAGGCGGCGCTGAAGAAGTCTTCCATCCGGGCGATGTCATCTTCCAAGCGGCGCTGAAGAAGTTTTCTATCCGGGCGATGTCATCTTCCAAGCAGGGTCTTCAATCTTCTTTCTTCAGGATCCACCTTCATCCCGCCGACGCGGAACATCCTTCTTCCCCGACGGACTACCGACGAATGAAGGCTCCTTTAAGGGACGTCATCCAAGATGGCGTCCCTTCAATTCCGATTGGCTGATTGAGATCGCATACTATTGGCTGATCGGAACAGCCAATAGAATGCGATCTCAATCTGATTGGCTGATTCAATCAGCCAATCAGATTTTTCCTACCTTAATTCCGATTGGCTGATAGAATCCTATCAGCCAATCGGAATTGAAGGGACGCCATCTTGGATGACGTCCCTTAAAGGAGCCTTCATTCGTCGGTAGTCCGTCGGGGAAGAAAGATGTTCCGCGTCGGCGGGATGAAGATGGATCCTGAAGAAAGAAGATTGAAGACCCCGCTTGGAAGATGACATCGCCCGGATAGAAGACTTCTTCAGCGCCGCTTGGAAGATGACATCGCCCGGATGGAAGACTTCTTCAGCGCCGCCTGGAGGATCACTTCATCGGATGGAAGACTTCTTCAGCGCCCCTTGGAGGATCACTTCTGCCGCTCCGGATCTCCTCTTCAGTTCCATCGGTGGCTCAGCTGAGTGAAGACGACTCAAGGTAGGATGATCTTCAGGGGGGTAGTGTTAGGTTTATTTAAGGGTGGTTTGGGTTAGATTAGGGGTATGTGGGTGGTGGGTTTTAATGTTGGGGGGGTTGTATTTTTCTTTTACAGGCAAATGAGCAGTTTTCTTTGGGGCATGCCCCACAAAAGGCCCTTTTAAGGGCTTGTAAGGTAAAAGAGCTTTGAACTTTTTGAATGTAGAATAGGGTAGGGAATTTTTTTATTCTGGGGGGCTTTGTTATTTTATTAGGGGGCTTAGATTAGGTGTAAGTAGCTTAAAATTGTTGTAATATTTTTTAAATATTTGTAACCTATTTTTTTATTTTTTGTAACTTAGCTTTTTTTATTTTTTGTACTTTAGTTAGTTTATGTAATTGTATTTAATTGTAGTTATTTGTATTTAATTTATTTAATTTATTTAATGATAGTGTAGTGTTAGGTTTAATTGTAACTTAGGTTAGGATTTATTTTACAGGTAATTTTGCATTTCTTTTAGCTAGGTAGTTATTAAATAGTTAATAACTATTTAATAACTATTCTAACTAGCTAAAATAAATACAAAGTTCCCTGCAAAATAAAAATAAATCCTAAGATAGCTACAATATAATTATTATTTATATTGTAGCTATATTAGGGTTTATTTTAAAGGTAAGTATTTAGTTTTAAATAGGATTAATTTAGTTAATAATAGAAATATTATTTAGATTTATTTAATTAATATTTAAGTTAGGGGGATGTTAGGGTTAGTGTTAGACTTAGGTTTAGGGGTTAATAAATTTATTACAGTGGCGGCGGTGTAGGGGGGGCAGATTAGGGGTTAATAAATTTAATATAGGTTGCGGCAGGGTCCGGGAGCGGCGGTTTAGGGGTTAAACTATTTAGTTGCAGCGAGGTGCAGGTTCAGCAGGATAGGGGTTAATAACTTTATTATAGAGGGCGGCGGTATAGGGGGGGCAGGATAGGGGTTACTAGGTATAATGTATGTTGCGGCGGTGTCCAGGAGCGGCGGTTTAGGGGTTAATACATTTATAAGAGTTGCGGCGGGGTCTAGGAGCAGCGGTTTAGGGGTTAGTAACTTTATTTAGTTGCGGGGGGCTCCGGGGGCGCCGGTATAGGGGGTAGAACAGTGTAGTTTAGTGTGGGTGCTTAGTGACAGGCTAGCAATAAAACTGTCAAAAAGCCGAAGAGCAGCGAGATCGGATGAGTGATAACTATCACAGTCCGCTGCTCATCGCCCCGTACTTGGTGCACGGCTTTTTGACAGATTTATTGATAACTTAGGCGAATTTTTTCAGGTCCACGGCGGCGATGGTAGGCGAGCTTAGGCGGGCGTATTGGGCTGGCGAAGGCAGGAAAGTTGACACGTTGATAACTACCCCCCTAAATATTCTTTGGTTAGTCTTCTCTGAAAGAAAAAGAACATCCAATTTAAAATTAAAATATGTATAAATCTAATTTAATGGTGGTTGCTAAATCAAGGGTTATGAAATCACACATTCTAAAATTTTAAGTAAAAATATGGAAGTTCTTTGAACATTTAAAGGTGTCTAAAAATATTTTCCCTTAAAAATAAAAGTACATATGTAAACAAAAATGCTACATATATTTTGCCAAGTTTTGGGTTTTGCCATCATTTTCTATTTTTCATGTCCAGTTGTAAATGTTGAGTTGAGAAACTGAAAGCTGTTAATGAGCTCAATGCAAACTTTGCACAATAAATTTTGTTGGCTCTGACAAACCTAATAGTTTTTAAATTGCCTGATGATGTTATTTTTTATCAAGAGCCATTTTAAAGGATAATGACTGACCAACAATGATAAACACCAATGGAAACTTGGATCAAAATAAATAATAAGAGGAAAACGTTACTTAAAGCACAGTACATTACTTTTTTTCTGTGTTATTTTAGATGATCCTTCTGTCAAGCACGGTATCATGGCTTAACTTCAATCTAAGTTTTATGTTTAATATGTTGATGATCATGTATCCACTTTGTTTCAAGGATAAAGGAAGAACCCCGGATGAGGGAAATGGAGGAAGGTGTTAATTGACCTCAATTGGTGGAATGGAGGGTCAGGTAAGGGACAAGGGGCGATGTTGGGATGAGAGGTTTTAAATATTGGTGGTTCAGTGTTGGCGCTCTTCCTCCGGCGAGGCTGAGTCCTGAGGTGGCATCCGGTTCCAGGAGGAGATCTTCGGTGAGGCCTGGTAAGCAGAAGTCATCGGGGACCAGGAGGTCTGAAGCGGAGGTGGCAGCTGGATCCATTGGAGCGGCGGTGCACAGTGATGAGCAGAGGAGTCAAGAGCATCAAGGGGTAGGCATGAGGTCTGGTGGAAGCGGTAATGGTTGCGGGAGTGTTGCGGTAGTAAAGGGCAGTTGCCAGAGAAAAGGGGGGATGTGGAGTGCATTCAGACATTTAAAAAAAAGAAAAAGAAGCAGTGTATTGAAGGTTTAGGCAGGCCTAGGGGGGGTTACGGTGGGGTATGTTGGGGGTAATCTGGTTGGTTTGGGACAGTAGCTTGATAAGTCGTTAGTGACTCTGGCTATACGTTGGCAGTGTTAGAACACTCAGCCTACTTTATTTTCAATTAAAAAAAAAATATGTGTATGTATATATTATCAGCTATATTAGTTAGGTTAGTGGGGCTGAATTGTCATTGTAGGGTATGATGATGTGTTGCTACATATTTGTGTAGAGTTGTAGAGGGTTCATATTTTCTTTGTTGAGGGTTAGGGTTATGTGAGGTTAGGCTAAAAAAAAGGGGGGAATGTTAGATAAAGAGAGGAATGCTTTTGGAGGGGTAGGGGGAGTGTCCAGGGAGCAGGTGTATTGATGGTGGGTGTTTAAAACGTAATGTTTTGTTTCTATTCAGAACTTATCTTGGAGAATATTGGCCTCTTCAGTGGAGGGGAGAAGGCCCCTACAGCTCAAAGGGACTAGGGAACGGAGCTGCTGCTGAAGTTGGATGCTGGCAGCGACTTTGAGGAGGAGGAGACGATGGAATCTGCCCTACCTGGAACTAGTACGGCTGGTCAGGTAGGCAATGTGTCTGCCCTGGTGCAGCTATTGCATTTAATTTCTCCCCAAAGGGGGATTAGGGATTTTGGGGAAAAGGGGTTGGGATGAGGGAGGGTTAGGGGGAGCAAGGATAGGATAGAGGGGCAAGGGGATAGGGGTTTAAGGGGGGGTCAGGCACTTACACCATCCCATGCTTTGCAGTCCCCAGGAGCTGGAGATAGTATGGTGCCTAGCAGGGATTGGAGGAGAAGGTCCTTGTCTGGTCATGGCCGTTGCAGATCACATTCCCCTATCAGGAAGCCAGTTGAGGTTCATTCACCTATGTGGGCAAGGGGGACGAGTGTGGGACACATATCAGGGTGTGGTGAAGGAGAATGGAGAAGTGCAGATGGAAAGGTGTCCCAAGCTGACCAAAGCAGTGGAGCTTCTAGTCGGGAAGGATGAGGGACAGCGCCCCAGTCTGCAAGTGAGACGGCTGGGGGTACTGAAGTGGAGGGGGCAGAATTATTGAGTGGTAAGCGTGAGAAGCTGCTGAGTGATTTGAAGGCATTAATGGCAAGTCTGGAGGCTCCAAAGGGGAGGGGAATCGGTCAAAAAGGCATGGGTTCCAGGCGGCAGTGTGGCGGCAGTTGGGTCAGTAGCTCCGGTCAGTGGAGCAGTTTTGGCTGTTCAGGTTTGTGGAAGCGTGATTTTCTGGAAATCTTTTCCTTATTACCATTTGATCAGGTAATGGAAATTAAGGAGGATGACAAGTCGGATAAAGGGAAGGAGGAGGAGCGAAAGAAGAGATATCTTAAGCTCCCTAAGACACTGGGGAATTGGTCCAAAGCATTTTGTATACTTGCAAGCATGGTAACAGAAAAGTCTCCTGAGCAGGGGGGGCTCTTTTTTGTTATTTTGATGAGACCGCGGGCGCGTATAGGACATACGGGGGGGATGGTGTGGTGGAGGTATGATGAAAAGTTTTGTCAGAGGTTGGCGGTCAGGCCTGGAAATGAGGTGGGATGACCGCGTCATGGGTATTTGGTAAGAGATCATGACACCATTGAGGGGTCAGCTCTTTAGGGGGTAAGGAGTTGGGTCTACCGGCCCCGTGTCTGGAAGTGGGTCTGCAGTTGCTATGCAAAAAATTAAACGATGGGGTGTGCCATTTCAGTGGAAGCTGCAAATTTAAGCAAGAGTGTTCGGGATGTGGAGGTAGCCATGGACTCGCCAGGTGCTTCAAAAAAGTAAAGTTTGGGGGAAAACCAGGTGAGGCCGCTCCTGTGAGCGTGGACGTCGGCGAGGGCAGGAAGGATGGTTTGTGGTTAGAGGCTTACGCCAGTAGAATGCAGAACTACTGTTGTCAGGGTTTAGTTCTGGGTTTGTGATTCCATTCAAAGATCAGGGGGGAGGGACATTTGCTGGTAACTTAAAGCCTGCTAGGGAATTCCCGAGTGTGGTTCAGGAAAAATTGCAGAAGGAGGTGACTTTGGGGAGAATTTGTCCCCTCCATTTCATAATTTGAGAGTTTCACCTTTGGGGGTAGTGCCCTAGAGTGTTGGATTTGGTAAAAGGGGCCCTAGCTCAGTCTACCTGGAGGGCTTATGCCCGGGTATGGCAGTTGTGGGAATCTGTGGTGGGAAGCCGGAAGTGGATGGCTTCAGGTGATATCTGTTTGGGAGTCTTGTGGAAGTGGATAAAACAGTGGGGGAGGGACCAGCTTTCTGTGGCTGAGATTCGGAGAAGGATGGCTGCAATAGCTTTTTTGTTTCAGTTGGTAGGTTTGGATGACTTGACTAAACATTTTTTGGTTAGGATGGTGGTTCGGGGTTTATGCAGGTGTAGGGTCACTAGGGATGTGAGGTGTCCGGTGGTTTTTTTTTTGTTATTAAAAAAGGTAGTGGGGAAGTTGCCTGAGGTTTGTGTGTCCAATTTTAAAGTTTTATTGTTCTGGGCTGCTTTTGTTTTGGCCTTTTTTGGGGCTTTTTGGGTTTCAGAACTGGTGGGGAAGAATAAAAAGCTGGCAAGTGGTATTTGTTGGCGGGATGTGTGTTTGAATAATGGGGTGTTGAAGATCTGGTTGTGGATGTCTAAAACTGACCAGGTGGGTAGGGGCAGGCTTATTCATTTGAGTGTTGTTGGGGGACATTGTTGTCCTGTTGGTGCTGTGTTGGATTTCTTGAAGGTGAGGCCGTAGGGAAGTGGGGCTTTCTTTATTCATAAAGATGGTTAAGTTCTATCTATTTTCAGTTTGTGGCGGTTTTTAGAAGGGCCCTAGGGTTGTTGGGTGTTGAGGCCAGTGAGTTTTGTTTGTATTCTTTTGTATTGGAGCTGTGACGGAAGCGCAGGGTTTGGGTTTGGAGCCTTCGATAATTAAAAGGATTGGAAGATGCAGGTCTGAGCGTTTTCAGGTGTATGTGAGGCCGGGGTTAGTGGTTTAGTAAGGGTTCCTAAATTTGTTCTTTTTCTGCAGGTCCTGTAAGATGCTGGCTGGTGGGACACTCTTATGTATATTGGGCAAGGAAGGAGGCAGCTGTTAAAGAAGATGGGGTTCAGCATGGTTTGGGTAGGGATGAGGTGTTGTTGAGATGGTTTGGGATGAGGGGGATGAAGTGGGTCCAGCTGGTGGAATCAATCGTTAATTATGCCAGGCTCTTTGCCCCTCCGCATATTTTGGTCGTTCACCTGGGTGGCAATGATCTTGGCTTCATGGCGCAAAAGTTTTTAGTGGATAGGATCAAGTGGGACTTGAATAGGTTGCAGGTTTTTTTCAGGGCTGGTCATTGTGTGGTCGGACATTGAATGTAGGTTGGTGGTCGGCTTGGGATGGGGTAAAGTTGTAGAATTCTAGACGGAAGGTGAACAGGATGGTATGCAGCCATGTCAAGAAGTTGTGCAGCCTCGCTTTGAGGCATGTTGAGTTTGAGGGGGAGTCTGGGAGGTGTTTTTCTTTAAAGGAAGGAATTGAAATGGCCTTAGCTGTTTTGGGCGGTGCTCGTCGGTAGGTCGAGCTGTGGTGGAAAAAATGTATTTGGTGGGCAAGCTCTGGTTTCTGTTTTTTCAAAGTTATTTATGTTGTGAAAAAAAAGTTAATAAACAAACTGCGGCCTTTTTTATCCCACATTGGAGTATGTGTTTTATTTGGGAATGAGCGGAACGAATAGACAATTTGGGGTCAATGCAACTTCATTAGAATTTGATAGACGTTTCACAAAAAGACAGCTAATTTATAACTGTAACTAATTTAGTTTGCTTAATATTTCTAAGCAGGTGATTTATCAGCAAATGTACAGCAGACACAACAAGTTTAAGATTTTAATGTAAACATTCTGCAGGGCTCTACAAAAAAAGACCCAATTAAGAAGTAGGTATCTCTGACATGACAGTAAATTAAATATGAGTTGTGATGCTCTTGTAATTTGTTCTGCATTTCAGCAAGGTTGCAGCCTACGTTTTCTACTTTGCATTTGCCATGGCTGCATTAAAATTTGATAGGGTAAATTAGGGGCAAGAAGCATTACATATTTCACATTCTTTAATTATTCTCCCACGTGAAAGCAGAAAACAAGTATTTCATTGATGCAGATTATTCCCATCGCTGTTCCGACATTTTTCCCAGCCATCTGCAGTGCAGAATATTTGACTTACTAACATCTGGCTCTGGAATGTGATGAGCCTAAATAAGGTCTGTGTATTTACTGGAAGGCAGCTTTATGACTTTCATTTAGGGTTCCTATGAAGAAAAAAAATTAAAAAGGAAAGTAATACAATTGTATTTGAACTGATTATAACATGAAGTCCTGCTGCTGCCGACTCATTTAATCCAAAATGTATTAAGTATCAAGTCTAAATTGCAGGATAACAATTTAGTACTCATTATAGAAAATGTTTCCACACACCTAAAGTAGAATCTGATTTAATTTGCAGCTGTAATGCTATTCACTGAAACAAAATCATTTATAAAAATAGTTCATGCAACTAAGTGATTGTTTTGATCTTTTCTGAAAAAAACATCATTAAAGGGCCATGATACCCAAATGTTGAAACACTTGAAAGTGATGCAGCAAAGCTGTAAAAAGCTGACTAGAAAATATCACCTGAACATCTGTATGTAAAAAAGAAAGATATTTTACCTCAAAATGTCCTAAGTATTCAAACCCCATTGAAAAGGACTTTAAGCAGCAGATCAGTATGTCCGTCCCGGGACAGCCAAAGGAGTGAGCTTTGTGCGTGTGTGTTATTTCCCTATTCAGTGTAAGGAAGTTTACTACGAAATCTCATGAGAGTTAAGGGAAATCTCATGAGATCACAGTAAAAGAGTTCATGACCTCAGCACTGCTGATGCTGATTGGCTGCTGTTCATTTCTTCATTTTTTTTTATTTTTTTATCTGCAGCTGGGCAGCAGCTGAGTATAATTTTTTACACAGAACTTACTCTGCTGAGCTGAGAAAATTGTGAGGTCAAATATCTTCATTTTTTACATAGAGATGCTCAGGTGATATTTTCCTGTCAGCTTTTTACAGTTATACTGCATCAGTTTCAAGTGATTTAGCATATTAGTATTATGTCCCTTTAACCAGTTAATTAAGTTTTTAAAAGATTTAGCTCCTATAATGTTATTAGGATATACAATTACTGCAGTGCTAACTCACATAAATATAAGTGTACACAACTGTATATACAGTGTCATATGGTGAACAGTTAAATGAAAATATAAATAAAATACAATACACGTGGGTTGTTCAAGCTGTTATCTAGGGGAAAATGGGGCCATTTAGTGATTGTTCCTGGCTCCAATTATACTAAGCTTTACATTCCTGCTTTTCAAATAAAGATAGTAAGAGAACAAAGAAAATTTTATAGTAGGAGTAAATTAGAAATTTACTTAAAACTGCATACTCTATCTGAATCATTAAAGAAAAAAATTGAGTTTAGTATCGATTTAACTTTTGCAGCATGTGCACTCCTGCAATGGGCTAGATTACAAGTGATGCGTTAACTGTAGCGCAATAGCGATATGGGGTATTTTGCGTTTCTTTGCACGTTAGAAATCATGCACATAATATGAGTTGAGAGTAAACGCATTCGCTTGAGTGCACTCAAATTTAACACGTGTCAGGTTAACGCAACTTCAGAGCTCTGATTAACTGTTTTGTGAGAGAAAAAAATACACAAAGCATTTAAAAAATACATTAACAGTACAGTTACACTCATATTAACACTATCTGATAATAAATATATATATATTTTTTTAAATGGTTTCAGGGGTTAAAAATACTTTTGTCTAAATAAGCATATCTATGTGTGTGTATATATTTATATATATATATATATATAAATATATATATATATATAGTATATATATATAAATATATATATATATATATGTATGCATAAATATATATATACAGTATATATATATATATATTATTATTATTATTATTATTATTATTATCAGTTAATTATTTGTAGAGCGCCAAAAGATTCCGCAGCGCTATTAACAAAGGCGGAGTACAACAAAACAATTATAGGGATCAAATGGGTAGAGGGCCCTGCCAAGAGTTGCACTGCTGTAGTCAGCTCTTGAGAAGGTGATTAACAAACAGCTGGACTTTTACGCTTACATGCTAAGGGGGTTCAGGGGATAGCAATGGAGGAGAGGAACTGGTATAAAGAAAGATTAGCATAGGTTGTATGCATCCCTGAACAGTAGAGTCTTTAGGGAGCACTTGAAGCTTTTAAAACTAGAAGAGAGTCTTGTGGAGCGAGGCAGAGAGTTCCACAAGATGGGAGCCAGTCTGGAGAAGTCCTGTAAACGAGAGTGTGATGAGGTGACAAGAGAGGAGGAGAGTAGGAGGTCATGAGCAGAGCGAAGGGGACGGGAGGGAGAGTATCTGGAGAAAAGGTCTGAGATATAGGGGGGAGCAGTGCAGTTGAGGGCTTTGTATGTCAGAATGAGAATTTTGTGTTTGATCCTAGAGGCAAGAGGAAGCCAGTGAAGAGATTGGCAGAGAGGTGCAGCAGATGAAGAGCGACGTGTAAGGAAGATGAGTCTGGCAGAGGCATTCATTATGGATTGTAAAGGAGCTAGGCGGCAGGTGGGGAGACCAAAGAGGAGTAGATTAAAATCTTAGTTGTGTGTTGAGTAAGGTAAAAAACATTTTAGAGATGTTTTTAAGGTGGAAGCTGCAGGCTTTAGCCAATGACTGAATGTGAGGACTGAAAGAAAGATCTGAGTCAAATGTGACCCCGAGACATCAGGCATGCGGGGTAGGGGTAATGATTGAGTTGTCGACAGTTATAGAGAGATTGGGGGTGGAGAGTTTAGAAGAAGGGGGGAAAATAAGGAGCTCAGTTTTGGAGAGATTTAGCTTGAGGTAGTGAGAGGACATCCAGTTGGAGATGTGAGAAAGACAGTTAGTGACACGGGTTAGCAAGGAAGGAGAAAGGTCTGGTACAGAGAAGTAGATTTGGGTGTCATCGGCATACAAATGATATTGTAAACCGTGTGAATTTATTAGGGAACCTAGTGATGACGTGTAGATTGAGAAGAGAAGGGGACCGAGGACAGAGCCTTGCGGTACTCCGACAGAAAGTGGTGATGGGGCAGAGGAGGCCCCAGAGAAGGCTACACTAAAGGTACGGTTTGACAGGTAGGAAGAGAGCCACGAGAGGGCTATGTCACATATGCCGAAGGATTGGAGGGTTTGGAGCAAGAGAGGGTGGTCAACAGTGTCAAAGGCTGCGGACAGATCAAGGAGGATAAACAGAAAGAAGTGGCATTTTGATTTTGCTGTAAGTAGGTCGTTGGTAACCTTAACAATTGCTGTCTCTGTGGAGTGATGGGGATGAAATCCAGATTGCAATGGGTCAAGGAGGGAGTTTATTGTAAGGAAATGGGATAGGCGTGCATAAGCTAGTTTTTTGAGAAGCTTTGATGCAAGAGGGAGGAGGGAAATAGGGCGGTAGTTGGATGGGGAGGTAGGATCAAGGGAAGGTTTTTTGAGGATAGGTGTGACCAGTGCATGTTTCAGCGATGAGGGAAATATACCGGTGCTGAGGGAGAGGTTGAAAGTGGGTGTGAGTATAGGGGTAAGGGTGGCAGAGAGGGAGGGGAGTAGCTGTGAGGGGATAGGGTCAAGGGGACAGGTAGTGAGGTGAGAGGGCAGTATAAGTGCTGAAACTTCTTCCTCAGTAACAGGGGAGAATGAGCTAAGTTTAAGGTTATGTGGGTTGTGGTTGATTGAGAGCATTTGAGGGGGTGAGAGAATGGAATTATGTTGAGAGCTGATTTCACTTCTGATGGAGTAGATTTTGTTATTGAAGTGGTTGGCAAAGTCTTGATCTGACAGAGGAGTTGTATTAGGAGGTGGGAGAGGGCGGAGAAGAGTATTGAAAGTGGAGAACAAACGTTTTGGGTTTGAAGAAAGATTAGAGATAAGAGTAGAGAAATAGTGTTGCTTATGGAAATTAAGGGCAGAGTAGTAGGAGTTTAAGATAAATTTGTAATGTTGAAAATCAGCTGAACTCCTAGATTTTCTTCAGTGCCACTCAGAAGTACGGGAACATCTGCGTAGGTATCGTGTCAGTGGAGTATGCCAGGGCTGAGGATAAGTGTTTGATTTCTGAGCTATGGTAAAAGGGGTGAGATTGTCAAGGACGGATGTAAGGGTGGAATTATATATATGTAGTGTTTATATGTTTGTACATATGTATTTATGTATTTACCATATATGTACATATATATACATATATATATATATACACAGATACACAGTATCCAACACAGATCGATGCTTACATCATAACAGATGTTCCGAATACACATTCGGCACTATTTGACACTTTTTCAAAGTTATCAAATAGTTAACCGGTACGCTTGCGGCTATTCCGGCCCAGCGTACCTTGTTTTCATTCCGCCACCCTGGAGGCCGCGGATGCCATAGGAATCAATGGGAGTCTGAAAGCAGTGAAAGCTTACGTTCGCTGCTGCCAGATATCCCATTGATTTATATGGTAGAAAACCAGTAACGTTTACACCAAACACCCTAACATAAATCCTGAGTCTTAACACCCCTAATCTGCCACACTGACATCGCTGCCACTAAATAAAATGTATGAACCCCTATCCCGCCGCTCCCGGACCCCACCACAACTAAATAAAAGTATTAACCCCTATCCTGCCGCTCCCGGACCCCACCGCAACTAAATACAAGTATTAACCCCTAAACCCCTGGCCTCCCATATCACTACCACTAACTAAACCTATTAACCCCTAAACCGCCAGCCCCCCACATCGCCATAAACTAAATTAAGCTATTAACCCCTTAACCTAACAACCCGCTAACTTTACATTAAAATTACAACATCCCTTTTTTATAATAAATTTAAACTTGCCTTTAGAATTAAAATAAACTATATTAAACTATTAATTAACCTACCCTAACTATTATCCTACAATTAAATTAAACTATATTTAACTATTAATTAACCTACCCTAACTATTATACTAAAAATACATTAAACTACCAATTAAATTAACTATATTACATATTTAAAAACCTAACCCTACTCAATTTATTTAAATCTAGAATTAAAAATTTCTAAATTTCAAAAAAATAAACACTAAGTTACAAACAATAAAAAAACACTAACAACCCGCTAACTTTACATTAAAATTACAACATCCCTTTTTTATAATAAATTTAAACTTACCTTTAGAATTAAAATAAACTATATTAAACTATTAATTAACCTACCCTAACTATTATCCTACAATTAAATTAAACTATATTTAACTATTAATTAACCTACCCTAACTATTATACTAAAAATACATTAAACTACCAATTAAATTAACTATATTACATATTTAAAAACCTAACCCTACTCAATTTATTTAAATCTAGAATTAAAAATTTCTAAATTTCAAAAAAATAAACACTAAGTTACAAACAATAAAAAAACACTAACAACCCGCTAACTTTACATTAAAATTACAACATCCCTTTTTTATAATAAATTTAAACTTACCTTTAGAATTAAAATAAACTATATTAAACTATTAATTAACCTACCCTAACTATTATCCTACAATTAAATTAAACTATATTTAACTATTAATTAACCTACCCTAACTATTATACTAAAAATACATTAAACTACCAATTAAATTAACTATATTACATATTTTAAAACCTAACCCTACTCAATTTATTTAAATCTAGAATTAAAAATTTCTAAATTTCAAAAAAATAAACACTAAGTTACAAACAATAAAAAAACACTAAGTTACAAAAAATAAAGAGCCACAGTATCAAAAATAAAAAAGAATTACACCTAATCTAATAGCCCTATCAAAATAAAAAAAGCCCTCCAAAAATAAAAAACCCTAGCCTACAATAAACTACCAATGGACCTTAAAAGGGCCTTTTGCGGGGCATTGCCCCAAAGAAATCAGCTCTTGTACCTGTTAAAAAAATACAAACACCCCCCAACAGTTAAACCCACCACCCACACAACCAAACCCCCCAAATAAAAACCCTATCTAAAAAACGTAAACTCCCCATTGCCCTGAAAAGGCATTTAGCTCTTTTACTGCCCAGACCCTACTCTAAAAATAAAACCCACCGAAAAAAAAACCTTAAAAAACCTAACACTAACCCCCGATGATCCACTTACAGTTTTTGAAGTTCCGCTTGAAGGATCCATCCAGCCACAAGAAGTCTTCATCCAGACGGCCTTTTCCATCTTCATCCATCCAGCGAGCAGCAGGTCCATCCTGAAGACATCCGGCGCAGAGTGGGTCCTCTTCAATATGGGTCTCTGACCGTAAACTGGATCTTGAATACAAGTGACAAGTTCCAATCAGCCAATAGGAGTAGAGCAGCTAAAATCCTATTGGCTGTTCCAATCAGCCAATAGTATTTGAGCAGCTCTCATCCTATTGGCTGTTCCAATCAGCCAATAGGATGAGAGCTTAATCCTACTACTTGAAATATAGAATGATATACTTTATTTAAACACATAGGGGCATATTTCACAATGTGCGAGCGGACAGGATATGAATACGCTGTCAGCATTTATCATTGCACTAGCAGTTCTTGTGAACTGCTGGTGCAATGCCGCCTTGCAGATTCATGGCCAATTGGCCGCTAGCAGGGGGTGTCAATCAACCAGATCGTATTTGATCAGGTTGATTTCTGTCCCCCGCCTCAGAGCACGCGGACAAGCTATGGAGCAGTGGTCTTTAGACCGCTGCTTCATAACTTCTTGATAACTTTTGTTTCCGGCGAGCCTAAAGAATCACTGGAAACAAGGGGCCTCAAGCACCATACAGAGCTTGATAAATATGCCCCATAGGTCCCGATTGCTGGCTTTTGAGCACAAACAAAGCAGGAAGCAAGTTTTTTTATGTGGGTGGGTTATCGCAGGTATTACAAGTTAAAAGTAAATTGTTTGTGTGTGAGTGAGTGAAACCCAGTGTGTAAAAACTTTAGGACTTCGGATATCGCGATTGCATTGACTTCTTCCTCCCCATAGACTTCAATGGAGGACGCTTTAAAAAATAAAAAAAAATGACACCACGTTAGACCATTCTAATGTTCTTTACAAAGATAAGACAATTTGTCTTACCGTGGACTGATGAACAGCAAGGCTTTTGGAGATACTTTTATAACCCTTTCCAGCTTTATGCAAGTCAACAAATCTTAATCGTAGGTCTTCTGATAGCTCTTTTGTGCAAGGCATCATTCACATCAGGCAATGCTTCTTGTGAAAAGCAAACCCAGAACTGGTGTGTGTTTTTTATAGGGCAGGGCAGCTGTAACCAACACCTCCAATCTCATCTCATTGATTGGACTTCAGTTGGCTGACATCTCACTTCAATTAGCTCTTGGAGATGTCATTAGTCTAGGGGTTCACATACTTTTTCCACCTGCACTGTGAATGTTTACATGGTGTGTTCAATAAAAACATGGCAACATTTCATTCATTGGGGGGTAGTTATCAAGCCGTCAACCTCAAATACGCTGCGTATTCCGCAGCGTATTTGTGGCGAGGCTGATACGCCTTAGTTATCAAAGGCTCGAGACCGGCAAAAGTAGAATTTAGTGACGTCAGCTTCGATCCGCCGGACTCAGTCCGACACAGATCGATTCTTACGTCACTCCAGATGTTCCGCACACAAGTGCGGCACATTCTCACTACTTTTGCTAGCTATCAAAAAACTAGCAGGTACGCTCGGCACTTTTACGGCCCAGCGTACCTGGTTTTCAAAGCGCCAGCCTGGAGGCGGCGGATCCCATAGGAATCAATGGGAGTCTGACCATAGCGAAAGTACAAGTTCGCTGCTGACAGACATCCCATTGATTTCTATGGGAGCTGTCTACACCTAACACCCTAACATGTACCCCGAGTCTAAACACCACTAATCTGACCCCCCCTACACCGCCGCAACTAAATAAAGTTATTACCCCCTAAACCGCCGCTCCCGGAGCCCACCGCAAGCTACTCTATACATATTAACCCCTAAACCGCCGCTCCCGGAGCCCACCGCAACTATAATAAATGTATTAACCCCTATCCTGCCCCCCCTACACCGTCGCCACCTATAATACATTTATTAACCCCTAATCTGCCCCCCCTACACCGTCGCCACCTATAATAAATTTATTAACCCCTATCCTGCCCCCCACTACGCCGCCGCCACTGTAATAAAATGATTAACCCCTAAACCTAACCCTAACCCTAACGCCCCCTAACTTAAATATTAATTAAATAAATCTAAATAAATTAACTCTTATTAACTAAATGAATCCTATTTAAAACTAAATACTTACCTTTAAAATAAACCCTAATATAGCTACAATATAAATAAGAATTATATTCTAGCTATCTTAGGATTTATTTTTATTTTACAGGTACCTTTCAATTTATTTTAACCATGTACAATAGCTATTAAATAGTTATTAACTATTTAATAGCTTACCTAGCTAAAATAAAGAGAAATGTACCTGTGAAATAAATCCTAACCTAAGTTACAATTACACCTAACACTACACTATACTTTAATAAATTATTCCTATTTAAAAATAAATACTTACCTGTAAAATAAACCCTAAGATAGCTACAATGTAATTAATAATTATATTATAGCTATCTTAGGATTTATATTTATTTTACAGGTAACTTTGTATTTATTTTAGCTAGTTAGAATAGTTATTAAATAGTTATTAACTATTTAATAACTACCTAGCTAAAAGAAATACAAAATTACCTGTAAAATAAATCCTAACTTAAGTTACAATTAAACCTAATACTACACTATCATTAAATTAACTAAATAAACTACCTACAAAGAACTACAATGAAATACAATTACATAAACTAACTAAAGTACAAAAAATAAAAAAAGCTAAGTTACAAAAAATAAAAAATTAAGTTACAAACATGTTAAAAATATTACAACAATTTTAAGCTACTTACACCTAATCTAAGCCCCCTAATAAAATAACAAACCCCCCCAAAATAAAAAAAATCCCTACCCTATTCTAAATTACATAAATTTCAAAGCTCTTTTACCTTACCAGCCCTTAAAAGGGCCATTTGTGGGGGCATGCCCCAAAGAAAACAGCTCTTTTGCCTGTAAAATAAAAATACAACCCCCCCCCCAACATTAAAACCCACCACCCACATACCCCTAATCTAACCCAAACCCCCCTTACAAAAACCTAACACTAATCCCCTGAAGATCATCCTACCTTGAGTCGTCTTCACTCAGCCGAGCCACCGATGGAACTGAAGAGGACATCCGGAGCGGAAGAAGTTAATCCTCCAAGCGGCGCTGAAGAAATCTTCCATCCGATGAAGTCATCATCCAGGCGGCGCTGAAGAAGTCTTCGATCCGGCCGATGTCATCTTCAAAGAGGCGCTGAAGAGGTCTTCTATCCGGGCGAAGTCATCTTCCAAGCCGGGTCTTCAATCTTCCTTCCGCCGACGCGGAACCACCTTCTTCACCGACGGACTACGACGAATGACGGCTCCTTTAAGGGACGTCATCCAAGATGGCGTCCCCTCAATTCCGATTGGCTGATAGGATTCTATCAGCCAATCGGAATTAAGGTAGGAAAATCTGATTGGCTGATGGAATCAGCCAATCAGATTCAAGTTCAATCCGATTGGCTGATCCAATCAGCCAATCAGATTGAGCTCGCATTCTATTGGCTGATCGGAACAGCCAATAGAATGCGAGCTCAATCTGATTGGCTGATTCCATCAGCCAATCAGATTTTCCTACCTTAATTCCGATTGGCTGATAGAATCCTATCAGCCAATCGGAATTGAGGGGACGCCATCTTGGATGACGTCCCTTAAAGGAGCCGTCATTCGTCGTAGTCCGTCGGTGAAGAAGGTGGTTCCGCGTCGGCGGAAGGAAGATTGAAGACCCGGCTTGGAAGATGACTTCGCCCGGATAGAAGACCTCTTCAGCGCCTCTTTGAAGATGACATCGGCCGGATCGAAGACTTCTTCAGCGCCGCCTGGATGATGACTTCATCGGATGGAAGATTTCTTCAGCGCCGCTTGGAGGATTAACTTCTTCCGCTCCGGATGTCCTCTTCAGTTCCATCGGTGGCTCGGCTGAGTGAAGACGACTCAAGGTAGGATGATCTTCAGGGGATTAGTGTTAGGTTTTTGTAAGGGGGGTTTGGGTTAGATTAGGGGTATGTGGGTGGTGGGTTTTAATGTTGGGGGGGGGGTTGTATTTTTATTTTACAGGCAAAAGAGCTGTTTTCTTTGGGGCATGCCCCCACAAATGGCCCTTTTAAGGGCTGGTAAGGTAAAAGAGCTTTGAAATTTATGTAATTTAGAATAGGGTAGGGATTTTTTTTATTTTGGGGGGGTTTGTTATTTTATTAGGGGGCTTAGATTAGGTGTAAGTAGCTTAAAATTGTTGTAATATTTTTAACATGTTTGTAACTTAATTTTTTATTTTTTGTAACTTAGCTTTTTTTATTTTTTGTACTTTAGTTAGTTTATGTAATTGTATTTCATTGTAGTTCTTTGTAGGTAGTTTATTTAGTTAATTTAATGATAGTGTAGTATTAGGTTTAATTGTAACTTAAATTAGGATTTATTTTACAGGTAATTTTGTATTTCTTTTAGCTAGGTAGTTATTAAATAGTTAATAACTATTTAATAACTATTCTAACTAGCTAAAATAAATACAAAGTTACCTGTAAAATAAATATAAATCCTAAGATAGCTATAATATAATTATTAATTACATTGTAGCTATCTTAGGGTTTATTTTACAGGTAAGTATTTATTTTTAAATAGGAATAATTTATTAAAGTATAGTGTAGTGTTAGGTGTAATTGTAACTTAGGTTAGGATTTATTTCACAGGTACATTTCTCTTTATTTTAGCTAGGTAAGCTATTAAATAGTTAATAACTATTTAATAGCTATTGTACATGGTTAAAATAAATTGAAAGGTACCTGTAAAATAAAAATAAATCCTAAGATAGCTAGAATATAATTCTTATTTATATTGTAGCTATATTAGGGTTTATTTTAAAGGTAAGTATTTAGTTTTAAATAGGATTCATTTAGTTAATAAGAGTTAATTTATTTAGATTTATTTAATTAATATTTAAGTTAGGGGGCGTTAGGGTTAGACTTAGGTTTAGGGGTTAATCATTTTATTACAGTGGCGGCGGCGTAGTGGGGGGCAGGATAGGGGTTAATAAATTTATTATAGGTTGCGGCGGGTTCATGGAGCGGCGGTTTAGGGGTTAAACTATTTATTTAGTTGCGGAGAGGTGCGGGATCAGCAGGATAGGGGTTAATAATTTTATAATAGAGGGCGACGGTATAGGGGGGCAGGATAGGGGTTACTAGGTATAATGTAGGTGGCAGCGGTGTCTGGGAGCGGCGGTTTAGGGGTTAATACATTTATAAGACTTGCGGCGGGGTCTAGGAGCGGCGGTTTAGGGGTTAGTAACTTTATTTAGTTGCGGGGGCCTCCGGGGGCGCCGGTATAGGGGGTAGAACAGTGTAGTTTAGTGTGAGTGCTTAGTGACAGGCTAGCAATAAAGCTGGGAAAAAGCCGAAGGGCAGCGAGATCGGATGAGTGATAACTGTCACAGTCCGCTGCTCATCGCCCCGCGGCTTTTTGACAGCTTTATTTGATAACTTAGGCGAACGTATTCAAGGTCCGCGGCGGCGAAGGTAGGCGAGCTTAGGCGGACGTATTGGGCCGGCGAAGCCAGAAAAGTAGACGGCTTGATAAGTAGCCCCCATTGTGTGTTATTAGTTTAAGCAGACTGTGATTGTCTATTGTTGTGACTTAGATGATGATCAGATCACATTTTATGACCAATATGTGCAGAAATCCATATCATTCCAAAGGGTTCACATACTTTTTCTTGCAACTGTATATGTATTTATATACAGTTATAATCAAAATTATTCAAACCCCATTGCAAATCAGGTTTATTGTCAAAATGACTTCCAGCTGTTTGCAATGAACAAATCAAACAAAAGCAATTGAAATAGCTCAATACAAAAAAAATCTTCAAGTGGTTTCCGCAAATTCAACTGAAAATGAAACATTTAAGGAATTCTGCAGTCTCAAAATTATTTAACACCCTGAATAGAATCCCTCACAACAGCACAAATATGCAAAACAGGTTATGTCTCAAGCACACCTTATGCAACTAATCAAGGGCTTCATTAGTTGCACCAGGTGTGCTTGAGCTAGAACACATGAAATACCTGAACTGGCAAGGGGTTTGTTGAGTGTCACGTTTGACTGCATGTTTGAAATATGGCGAAGTCAAAGAATGGTCCAAAAAGTTAATAGAAGATATCATCACAAGGAACAGGATAGAAAAAAATAGTGAACACTGAATTTTCCTAGAGACACGGAAGCATAGCTTGCAAGTTCAAAGTTAGAGGAACAGTGGTTACACTACCTGGACGGGTATCAATGGCTGCAACCATATATCTGAGAAGGCAGGTTAAGAAAAACCCTTGAATGACTGCCAAAGACCTACAGCAAGATTTGGTGGCAACAGGCACTGAGGTTTCCGTTTGCACAGTAAGGCAAATACTAAACGCAGAAGGTTTCCATGCCAGAACTCAGAAAGGTACACCACTACTGACCCAAAAGCACAAAAAGTCGCCTCCAATATGCTAAAAATTATTTAAATAAGCCACATAAGTTTTGGGATTCTGTTCTGTGGAGCTATGAAACAAAACTGGAACTTTTTGGCCCAGTTAATCAGCAGTATGTATGGAGGAAGAAGAATGAAGCATACGCTGAAAAGGACACTCTGCCTACAGTTAAGCATGATGGTGGCTCTGTGATGCTCTGGGGCTGCTTTGCATCCTCTGGCACTGGAAACCTGCAGCGTGTGGAAAGCAAGATGGATTAATTGAAGTATTGGAAAATCCTAAGAGAAAACGTTGTGCTGTCTGTGAGGAAGCCTAAGCATTGGCGTCATTGAACCTTCCAACAGGACAATGATCCCATGCATACCTAAAATTCCACCAAAGCTGCAGAAGAAGTCCTGGAAGATTCTACAGTGGCCATTACAGTCACAGACTTGAACCCCATAGAAAATCTCTGGTGGGATTTGAAGAAGGCGGGTCCACAATGCAAACCCAAGAATATAACTGAACTGAAGGCCAGAAGCTGGTGTCTGGCTATGCATCTCATTTGCAGTAGGTCATAACAGCAAAAGGTTGCTCTACTAAGTACTAAAGATGCTTGCCATGAAGGGGTTGAATAATTTTGAGACTGTAGAATTCATTAAAAGTTGCATTTTCAGTTTAATTTGGGGAAACCATTTGTTGTTGTTGTTTCCCATCTTATTTCACACTTTGTTCCAATGTAATCATTTCAAACTGGCAACATTATGTTTTATTCTTGTAAGCCTGAATACGTGTACCATCCAGAGAGATTCAATCGTCCCTTATTGTGCAAAAGGTAAGATGATATTGCCATCAATATTAGTATTCCAAATTCCCATAAACAACTATCCCATAGTTAGGCTTGAGTGCATACCTTTGTGAGTCACATTGTGCTGTAATTATTCCAGCCCGTAGTCCATACTCACATGACCGCCAGGGTCGTATTGAAAGCCAACCCATTTCAGGGTATTGTGGGAGTTGATAGGACTTTTCAGGTAAGCATAGCATTCATTGTCTTCATCCGGCTTGAATCTGATTGGGCAAGGCTTCATCCGGCTTGAATCTGATTGGGCACTTAGCCCTTTACCTTTTTAAAAACACGAGACTCCGCCTATTCCTATCGCCATTGGGGAAATATTAGTTGTTTAATTCTTATGTTAAATTGTTGCTTTATATACATTATTTACATTATTTGCTACATCATTATACAAATTAGAACAAATCTGCATACATTCGGGGAGATTACGAGTCTTGCATTATGAGCTGTGCGGTGCTACCGTGCAGTTTTTTCTCACCGCTCACTTCCTTGCAGCGCTGGTATTACAAACCCAGCGTTAAAAGGCAAGAAGTGAGCATAGAGCAAAATTGTGCTCCATACCGCACTCCAATACCAGCGCTGCTTAAGTGAGCGGTGAGCTGGTTATACGTGCTCGTGCACGATTTCCCCATAGTCATCAGTGGGGAGAGCTGGCTGAGAAAAAGTCTAACACCTACCAAAAAGCAGCGTAAAACTCAGTAACGCAGCCCCATTGATTCCTATGGGGAAACAAAATTTATGTTTACACCTAACACCCTAACATGAACCCCGAGTCTAAACACCCCTAATCTTACACTTATTAACCCCTAATCTGCCTCCCCCACATCGCCGCCACCTACATTATACTTATTAACCCCTAATCTGCCGCTCCGGACATCGCCGCCACCTATATTATACTTATTAACCCCTAATCTGCTGTCCCCAATGTCGCCGCAACCTACTTACATTTATTAACCCCTAATCTGCCACCCCCAATGTCACCGCCACTATTCTAAATTTATTAATCCCTAAACCTAAGTCTAACCCTAACACCCCCTAACTTAACCCGGTGTTAAAAGGCAAGAAGTGGGCGTAGAGCAAAATTGTGCTCCATACCGCACTCCAATACCAGCGTTGCTTAAGTGAGCTGCTTATACGTGCTCGTGCACGATTTCCCCATTGACATCAGTGGGGAGAGCTGGCTGAGAAAAAGGCTAACACCCGCCAAAAAGCAGCGTAAAACTCAGAAACGCAGCCCCATTGATTCCTATGGGGAAACTAAATTTATGTTAACATGAACCCCGAGTCTAAACACCCCTAATATTACATTTATTAACCCCTAATCTGCCTCCCCCGACATCGCCGCCACCTACAGGGCATTTGGATGGGCATTGCCCTTAAAAGGGCATTTAGCTCTATTGCTGCCCAAAGCCCTAACCTAAAAATAAAACCCACCCAATACACCCTTAAAAAATCCTAACACTAACCCCGAAGATTCACTTACCGGGAGAAGTCTTCATCCAAGCGGCAAGATGTCCTCAACGAAGCCGGCAGAAGTGGTCCTCCAAACGGGCAGAAGTGGTCCTCCAGATGGGCAGAAGTCTTCATCCAGACAGCATCTTCTATCTTCATCCTTCCGACGTGGAGCATCCTCTTCAATCGACGTCTTCTTCGGAATGAATATCTCTTTAAGTGACATCATCCAAGATGGTGTCCCTTAGATTCCGATTGGCTGATAGAATTCTATCAGCCAATCGGAATTAAGGTAGAAAAAATCCTATTGGCTGATGCAATCAGCCAATAGGATTGAGCTTGCATTCTATTGGCTGTTCCAATCAGATTGCATCAGCCAATAGGAGTTTTTCTACCTTAATTCCGATTGGCTTAATTCCGATTTCTAAGAATAGTTTGACATTTAGATGCGTCAGCATTGATTTGTAATATTTTAAGAATTTTGCGCCAAGTTATAATCAATGTATAAATAGATTTATGTTGTTTTATGTCTTTGGGTATCTTACTGCATTGACAGTTTATTAATGATATTGGAAGATACGGATAAGTCATATTACATTCAAGATTATTATTAGTGAAATAATCTGATTTGACAATCCAGTCTACCACTATAAAATTATATATTTGAATATCCGGAAGTGCTAAACCTCCGTTTTTTTTAGGAAGACAGACAGCTAGGTTACGAGTTTTGCATTATAAGTATAACACTGCTTTTTCCCTACCGCTGCTATTACAAGTCTTGTAGGTATAGCTGTACCGCACACTTTTTTGGCCGTCACGCAACGTCAGTACCACACTTTTAAAAAAGTCATTTTTCAATGGGACTTCCATAGCGCCGGTAATATGAGTTTTGCCTGGGAGGCCAAAAAGTGAGTGGTACAGCCTATACCGACAAGATTCGCACCGCCATCTAAAGTCAGTAGTTATGAGTTTCACGCTACAAAGCTGTACCATAAAACTCATAACTAAAGTGTTAAAAAGTACACTAACACCCATAAAATGCCTATTAACCCCTAAACCGAGGCCCTCCCGCATCGCAAACACTATAATAAATGTATTAACCCCTTATCTGCCATTCTGGACCTCGCCGCCAATTAAAACATTTATTAACCCCTATTCCGACGCTCCCCGACATCGCCGCTACTAGAATACAATTATTAACCCCTAAACCGACGCCCTCATGCTTAAAAAACACTATTTAAATATAATCAACCCCTAATCTGCCATCTGCCCACTCTGCCGCTATAATAAACCAATTAACCCATAAATCTAACCCTAAACCTAACACCCCCTAACTTAAATATAATTAAAATAAATCTAAATAAAACCTACTATTAATAACTAAATAATTCCTATTTACAACTAAATACTTACCTATAAAATAAAACCTAAGATAGCTACAATATAACTAATAGTTATATTAGGTTTTATTTTTTTTTCACAGCTAAGTTTGTATTTATTTTAACTAGGTAGACTAGTTAGTAAATAGTTATTAACTATTTACTAGCTACCTAGTTAAGATAAATACAAATTTACCTGTAAAATAAAACCTAACCTGCCTTACACTAACACCTAACATTACAATAAAATTAAATAAATTAAATAAAAAAATACATTTATCTAAATTACAAAAAATAATAAACACTAAATTACACAAAATAAAAAAAGAAATGATCAAAAATAAAAACGAATTACTCCTAATCTAATAGACCTATCAAAAAAAAAAAAAAAACCCTAGCCTACACTAAACTGACAATAGCCCTTAAAAGGGCCTTTTGCGGAGCATTGCCCCAAAGTGTTAGGGATCAGATTTAAAGATCTTTCAACTATTGCTGTGGATCTACAGCTGCGGATCAGATGTAATGTTTCACTCAGCACTTAATTAACATATGACGATGTTAACCATAATGGGGCTCAGAGTGAGTTAATAAACTTTAAGTCTATGTGGAGACTTGGAAAAAATAAAGGAGTAACTTAATATGTTAAGTATCCATAAAGTAACAGTTTAACAAAGTAATTCTTTTTGATGGTTAGTGGAAAAGTATCAGTTCATATGCATCACAAAACAAATAATGTAGCAGTTCCTCTGTGACCAATAATTAGTGAGGTGTGCGCCAAAGATTTAAAGTCACAATAAGATGTTACACAACTCAGTTAGCTGTAGTGAGTTAGTTGTAGGTTACCTGTTGAATCGGCTGAGAGCAGAGAACTCAAGCGGCACTCGAGACAACAGCTGATAGGCGGTGAGTGACAGCTTACTGAAAACTGGTTGCGGTTGGCGTCTGACGTCACAGGAATGAAGTCCGCGGGAGATTAAAACTTCACAAATCTTCTGGTGATGTTGAAAAAGCAATCAGATGTTAAAGTATAATCCAGACTTGATAATATGAGAGGAAATGCAACGGAAATATATACTGTAACCAAAGTAGTGAAAAGAGAACACCGTAGCAGGGTGTCAGTTTCCCTTGAATAAAGATTTGAACAATTTTCCAATAAGGTAGCTTGAAATAAGCAGGAGCTCAGTTTGTAGCAGAGTTACCTAGGGATAAAACTCAATTACTAAGCACCTGGCTGGCGTCAGGGGAAAGCTTAAATAGGCTAGGAGGAACTAAAAGGTAAAGGTGGTATTGGTAATTGTATGACAGTTAACATAAGGTGGTATAGTGAGTTCTGACAGATTGCCCCCTTCACTCAAGCCGTCCCACGGCTTGTAAGCGAGGTCTATGAGGATTCCTTGAATGGAAGCGAGACACCAATCGGGGAGCATTCACAAGATTATGGGGTTCCCATGTGTCTTCGTCTGAAGAGTACCCCTTCCAACTGACAAGGTATTGTAGATCGCCTTTATATAAACGTGAATCCAAAATATCCCTCACTTCATAAACGTTAGGGTCTAAAGACTGAGCTTCAGGAGGTAGTAGTTGAGTACCAGTGTTTTTTGCAGGTTTCAATAAGGAGACGTGGAATGTAGAATGGATGGCAAGAGTGGTAGGGAGTTGTAAAGTAACAGCATTTTGGTTGATGATACGTATAATACTAAATGGTCCTATAAAGAGGCTTGCTAGTTTCTTGCTTGGGGTCTGCAATTTTAGATTTTTTGTAGATAGCCAGACCCAGTCTCCAATTGAATATTGTGGGGATGGCCTTCTCCTGAGATCATAATACTTCTTTTGTGTTTCTTGAGCTGTTTGTAGATTCCTTTGTAATAGTTGCCAGTTTTCAGTAAGTCTATCAGTTAGATCCTCCACATTTGGGTTTAAAGAAGAGTCTTTTGTTGAAAGACTAATCTTTGGATGGTATGCATAATTCGCAAAGAATGGTGACATCTTACTGGACGAATTGAGAGAGTTGTTATATGCGAATTCTGCAGTTGAAAGGAATTTCTTCCAGGCTGTTTGGTGGTAGGCACAATAGCAGCGCAAATACTGCTCAAGCCACTGGTTTAAGCGCTCTGTTTGGCCATTAGTCTGAGGGTGGTAAGCGGTGGTATAACGGTGTTCGATCTGTAACTTGTTGCAGAGGTTCTTCCAGAAACGAGAGGTAAATTGAGTTCCCCTGTCAGAATTAAGGATTTCTGGTATCCCATGTAGTTTAATAATGTTGTCTATAAATAGTTGTGCGGTTTCAGCTGAGGTTGGCAATTTGTGGTGCGGTATAAAATGAGCCATCTTGGTAAACAAGTCAATAACCACCATTAAGGTGTTCATTCCAGCTGAAGTAGGTAATTCAACTATAAAATCTATACCTAGATGAGTCCAGGGTCTTTGTGGAACTTGTATGGGCATCAGCAATCCATAAGGAGGACGTCTCTCCGATTTTGAAGTGATACATCTAGTGCAATTTTGTACATAGTTACGAACATCCATAGCCATATGTGGCCACCAATAAGTCCTTGAAATGAGGTTTAAAGTTCTTTGAATACCAGGGTGTCCAGAAAGAGGGGAATTGTGATGTTCCTTCATCAAATTTTGTCTTAACTGCTCAGGTATATATAGTTTGTCTGAATTGTAATATAGGCCATCATTTCCTAGTGTTATTTCTTTAGGTAAGTCTTGTTCAGCATGTATGGCCTTTTGATAAACGGATTCAGAAAATGATGAGATGCCTAAGAACTTCTCGTGGGGTATCATCACTGTATGGCTACCTTCCGAAGGAGGTTTAGGGTCTCTTCGGGAAAGAGCGTCCGCCTTTCCATTACGGTTAGCTGGTCTGTAAATGATTTGAAAATGAAATCTGCTAAAGTAAAGACTCCACCTCACCTGTCTAGCTGAGAGGGTCTTATTCCTCTGGAGGTATTCCAAATTTTTGTGGTCGGTATAAACTATAACCGGTAAGAGTGTACCCTCTAGAAGATGCCTCCAGTATTCAAAAGCTCTTTTAATGGAGAGTAACTCCTTTTCCCCAATAGGGTAATTCCTTTCAGGAGGAGACATAATTTTCGAATAGAAGGCTATAGGGTGTAGAGGTTTGGTTAAAGTTTCTCTTTGGGATAAGACAGCTCCTAAGGCGTAGTCTGAGGAGTCCACTTCAAGAAAATACTGTAAAGCAGGATCAGGGTGACGCAAAATTGGAGCTGTTGTAAAGGAGTGTTTTAAAAATTCAAATGCTTCATTGGCCTTTGAGTTCCACCGATAGGTAGTTGTACTGCCCGTAAGGATGGTAAGAGGTTTAGCGATAGAGGAATAATTTTTTATAAATTTTCGGTAGTAGTTGCTGAAACCTAAGAAGCGTTGGAGATCCTTTCGGGTTTGTGGAATAGGCCAATCTTTTACTGCTTCAACCTTGTCTTGTTGCATCTCGATGCCTTCAGAGGAGATGTTGTAACCAAGGAAAGATATCTTTTGAGTGTGAAATAAGCAATTTTCAGCCTTTTCATAAAGTCGATGTACTTGTAATCTTGAGAGTACCCAGCTGACGTGCTTAATATGATCTTGAAGGTTTTGGGAGTAGATCAGGATGTCATCCAGATAGACTACTACACAGATGTCTAACAGGTCTCTGAAGACATCATTGATGTAGTGTTGGAAAGTGGCTGGTGCATTAGTAAGGCCAAATGGCATAACTAGGTACTCATACAGACCGTATCGAGTCCTAAAGGCAGTCAACCACTCATCTCCCTCTCTTATGCGTATGAGGTTGTAGGCCCCCCTGAGATCTAATTTGGTGAAAATCTTAGCTTTGTGAAGGCGTTCTATGAGCTCGGGTATTAATGGGAGAGGGTACCTATTCTTAACAGTGATTTTGTTTAGGTCTCTGTAGTCTATGATCGGACGTAATGATTGATCTTTGTTTTTGACAAAAAACATTCCTGCACCAGCAGGAGATACCGAGGGTCTGATGAATCCCTTCTTAAGGTTCTCGTCTAAATAAGCTTTTAAATGTTCAAGCTCAGGTTGACTCAACGGGTATAAGTGACCATAGGGTATAGTTGCACCAGGTTTAAGGTCTATGGGGCAGTCATAACTGCGGTGTGGTGGTAAGTTTTCTGCCTCACGTTTGCTAAATACTTCTATATATTGGGTATACTCCTTAGGAATGATAGGCAACTCCTCATCTATCTGTGCTACCTGTATTACATGTGTGGGAGATGTACAGGTACTCTTACAATATGGGGAGTCTAAAGTGAGTTTTAATGTCTTCCAGACTATAGTGGGTTCATGTAAGCGTATCCACTGTATACCTAAAACCACAGGAAAAAGAGGAGAAGGCAATACGTCAAAACGAATATATTCATGATGATTGTCTTGTGTGGTAACCAATAAAGGGACAGTATGATGTGTTATTGGACCACTGGATATGTATGTGCCATCAACCACACGAATAGAGACAGGAGTGGTTTTTCTTTCAAGTGCTATTTTATTTATTTTCACAATGGTAGAATCTATATAATGCCCGTGGGCCCCGGTGTCAACAATAGCCTCAGTGGTTAGGCGTCTACGTTCCCACTGCAAAGAGAGAGAGATGATACAATAAATAGGGTTATTCTGCTTTGAGGTAGAAATGTTAGTTATAATGGACTTACTTTTCTTATTCTTTTGTAGCAGTGGACATTCCTTTACGGAATGGGAAGGATTAGCACAGTATAGACAGAGTGCTAGAGTTTTGCGTCTCTGCTTTTCTTCTAATGACAGAGGACCTCTTAGAACTCCAATCTCCATCGGCTCTTGAGTGGTACTACTGGTAGCCCCATGGGATATGGGAGGCGTAGGTTTTCGGTAGATAACTTCAGAACTGTGTCTTTCACTTCTCCTTTCCCTGAGACGCCTGTCTATTTGTATGGACAGCCTCATCAGCCCTTCCAATGTATCTGGTAGAACCACTCTCGCCAACTCATCCTTAATAGACTCAGAGAGACCCAGTCTGAATTGGTTTCTAAGAGCTATTTGATTCCATTGGGAGTCTGTAGAGAACTGCTTAAATTCAGTGATATACACCTCAACTGGTTTAGAACCTTGTCTTAAAGCTCTCATCTTAGTTTCAGCTGTAATTTGTGAATTAGTATCCAAATACAATTCATCCATGGCAGTGAGGAAATCTGTTAGGGAAGTGAGAATAGGATTATGTGTTTCATAAAACGAGTCTGCCCAGATCCTGGGTTCACCACGTAAAAAAGATATCATTGTCAAAACTTTCAGGTGATCACTAGGGTAAGTTTTAGGTTTGAGTGTGAAAAGCAACATGCATGCATTCTTAAATTGACGATATAGACGTCTGTCGCCTGAAAAGAAATCAGGGGATGCTATCTGAGGCTCAGGTTGGCTTACCGGAGGTGGTTTTGTAACCTTCACAGTGTCTCTGATAACCTTTCTCAAAGTTTCATTCTCCACTTGTAAGGCACTCATGGCCTGTCCTAGTTGATCTACCTTTTGTGTAAGATTGTAAACAATTTGCGGCAGATCCGCTGGATCCATTATTATGGCTTAGTAATTCTGTCAGGGATCAGATTTAAAGATCTTTCAACTATTGCTGTGGATCTACAGCTGCGGATCAGATGTAATGTTTCACTCAGCACTTAATTAACATATGACGATGTTAACCATAATGGGGCTCAGAGTGAGTTAATAAACTTTAAGTCTATGTGGAGACTTGGAAAAAATAAAGGAGTAACTTAATATGTTAAGTATCCATAAAGTAACAGTTTAACAAAGTAATTCTTTTTGATGGTTAGTGGAAAAGTATCAGTTCATATGCATCACAAAACAAATAATGTAGCAGTTCCTCTGTGACCAATAATTAGTGAGGTGTGCGCCAAAGATTTAAAGTCACAATAAGATGTTACACAACTCAGTTAGCTGTAGTGAGTTAGTTGTAGGTTACCTGTTGAATCGGCTGAGAGCAGAGAACTCAAGCGGCACTCGAGACAACAGCTGATAGGCGGTGAGTGACAGCTTACTGAAAACTGGTTGCGGTTGGCGTCTGACGTCACAGGAATGAAGTCCGCGGGAGATTAAAACTTCACAAATCTTCTGGTGATGTTGAAAAAGCAATCAGATGTTAAAGTATAATCCAGACTTGATAATATGAGAGGAAATGCAACGGAAATATATATTGTAACCAAAGTAGTGAAAAGAGAACACCGTAGCAGGGTGTCAGTTTCCCTTGAATAAAGATTTGAACAATTTTCCAATAAGGTAGCTTGAAATAAGCAGGAGCTCAGTTTGTAGCAGAGTTACCTAGGGATAAAACTCAATTACTAAGCACCTGGCTGGCGTCAGGGGAAAGCTTAAATAGGCTAGGAGGAACTAAAAGGTAAAGGTGGTATTGGTAATTGTATGACAGTTAACATAAGGTGGTATAGTGAGTTCTGACACAAAGAAATCAGCTCTTTACCTGTAAAAAAAAATACAAACAACCCCCCAACAGTAAAACCCACCACCAACACAACCAACCACCCAAATAAAATCCTATCTAAATAAACCTAAGCTACCCACAGCCCTGAAAATGGCATTTGGATATGCATTGCCCTTAAAAGGGCATTTAGCTATTTTACATTGCCCAAAACCCTAAGTTAAAAATAAAACCCACCCAATAAACCTTTAAAAAAAAACTAACACTAACCCCCGAAGATCCACTTACAGTTTTTGAAGACTGGACATCATCCTCATCCAGCCGGTGAAGTCTTCATCCAAGCGGCAAGAAGTCCTCAACTAAGCCTGGAGAAGTCTTCATCCAAGCGGCAAGAAGTCATCATCCAGGTGGGCAGAAGTCTTCATCCAGAATCAGCCAATAGGAATTAAAGGGTAAAAAATCCTATTGGCTGATGCAATCAGCCAATAGGATTGAGTTTTAATCATATTGGCTGATCCAATCAGCCAATAGGATTGAGCTTGCATTCTATTGGCTGATTGGAACAGCCCTTTAATTTTTACCCTTTAATTCCTATTGGCTGATAGAATTCTATCAGCCAATCAGAATTCAAGGGACGCCATCTTGGATGACGTCCCTTAAAGGGAACCTTCAGTGTACGGCTGGGACCGTTTGAAGAGGATGCTCCTCGCCGGATGTCTTGAAGATAGACCCACTCTGCGCCAGAAGGATGAAGATAGAAGATGCTGCCTGGATAAAGACTTCTGCCCGCCTGGATGATGACTTTTTGCTGCTTGGATGAAGACTTCTCCCGGCTTCGTTGAGGACTTCTTGCCGCTTGGATGAAGACTTTGCCGGCTGGATGGGGATGGATGTCCGGTCTTCAAAAACCTTTATTTAGGATTTTATTTGGGGGGTTGGTTGTGTGGGTGGTGGGTTTTACTGTTGGGGGGTTGCTTTTTTTTTACAGGTAAAAGAGCTGTTTTCTTTGGGGCAATGCCCTGCAAAAGGCCCTTTTACGGGCTATTGGCAGTTTAGTGTAGGCTAGGGATTTTTTTATTTTGGTTTTTATTTTTATTTTGATAGGGCTATTAGATTAGGAGTAATTTGTTTTTACTTTTGATAATTTCTTTTTTTTATTTTGTGTAATTTAGTGTTTATTATTTTTTTGTAATTTAGATAAATGTATTTTTTTAATTTAATTTATTTAATTTTATTGTAATGTTAGGTGTTAGTGTAAGGCAGGTTAGGTTTTATTTTACAGGTAAATTTGCATTTATTTTAACTAGGTAGCTAGTAAATAGTTAATAACTATGTATTAACTAGTTTACCTAGTTCAAATAAATACAAACTTACCTGTGAAATAAAAATAAAACCTAAGATAGCTACAATGTAACTATTAGTTATATTGTAGCTAGCTTAGGGTTTATTTTACAGGTAAGTATTTAGTTTTAAATAGGAATTATTTAGTTATTAATAGTAGGTTTTATTTAGAATTATTTTAATTATGTTAAAGTTAGAGGTGTTAGGGTTAGGGTTACGTTAGGGTTAGGGATAGACTTAGGGTTAGGTTTAGGGGTTAATATATTTATTTAGTGTTAGTGATGTGGGAGGCTAGAGGTTTAGGGGTTAATAACTTTAGTATAGTGGTGGCGGTGACATTGGGGGCGGCATATTTGGGGTTAATACATTTATGTAGGGGGCAGCGACATTGGGGGCGGCAGATTAGGGGTTAATAAGTGTAATGTAGGTGTTGGTGATGTCAGGAGCAGCAGATTAGGGGTGTTTAGACTCAGGGTTTATGTTAGGGTGTTAGGTTTAAACAAACATTTTCTTTCCACATAGACATCAATGGGGCTGCGTTACGGAGCTTTACACTCTGCGATTGCAGGTGTAAGGCTTTTTTTTAGTCGGCTCTCCCCATTGATGTCTATGGGGAAATCGTGCACAAGCACGTCAAAGCAGCTCAAAGCAGTGCTTGTATTTGTGTGCGGTATGGAGCTCAACGCAACCATATCGCCCGCAAATGCCGGGTTTTTGCAAACCTGTAATAGCAGCGCTATTAAAGGTGAGCGGTGGAAATAACTTGCAAGTTATTAGCGATCCAGCCATAATGCAAAACTCATAATCTGGTTGAGAGTTTCTTAAGTGAGATTCTCGGCTTCTTACCTTGCCATATGAACCTTCGTAGTGAAATGTTTAAATTTCTTAAATTCTTTTCCTTTACCAGAACTGGTGTATTCTGCATAACATAGAAGATTTTTGGTAGAAGGACCACCTTAAAAAGCGCTACCCGCCCTGATATAGAGAGTTGAAATTTCTGCCAATTTTTCATATGTTTTATAACTCTATCCAAAACAGGACATACATTCAAATTGTACCAGTTCTCTGGATGAATTGAGATAAAAATACCTAGATATTTAAGAGCCTTGGTTATTACTTTAAAAGGTACTATCATTGCTGATTCACCATTTTTCCTGAACAAAAGGATCTCAGATTTTGAAGTATTTACTTTATAGCCTGAAAAGGATCCAAACATTTCAATAATTGATATAACTTTTGGTATATATATCCTTGTGTAAGACATATATAACAAGACATCATCGGCATACAAAGTAATCTTTAACTCTTTATGTCTTATTTTAATACCTTCCTAATATTGCCAGATCATAATAGCTAGAGGTTCGATGAATAGATTGAAAAGAAAGGAGGACAGGGGACATCCTTGTTGCGTGCCTCACTTAAGAGTTATGGGAGATGATAGCTTATTATTTATTATTAGTTGTGTAGTAGAATTTCTATATCAGTTCTGAATAAAACTAACAAAGTTTTTTTTTAAATCCAAATTTAAGCAAAGAGAATATCAAATGATCATGCTGAATAGAATCAAAAGTTTTTTCTGCATTGATTGAAATAATTGCTAGGTCTGGTAGAAATCTATCCGCCTGTCTCGTAGATCCTTTCAGGGAATTGAAATGGTCAATGGTCAAAAAAGTTTCTCTAATTTTAGCAGCCGAGTTTCTTTGGTGCATAAATCCTGCCTGATCTTTATGTATAATTTTTGGGAGGATATTTTGAAGACGATTGGCCAATATATGTGTAAGAAGTTTATAATCAGAGTTGAGAAGTGCTATGGGCATGTATGATTCTTTCTTTGCCGGGTCCTTCCCAGTTTTTAAGATTAATGTAGCCATAGATGCAGAGAAATTAGGGGAAATAGATGTATTCTCAATATAATAATAATTTTCTAAACAGGGGGTGATAGTTTGCTCTAGAATTTTATAGAATTTGTTGGATAGTGCATCTGGCCCAGGTATCTTATTCATTGGTAGATTCTTGATAGCTTTTTTAATTTCTACTTCAATAATGGGTCTATGCTTCTGACGTGATAGTAGAATTTTGAATCTTCCCCCGGAAGGCATCTCTATTTTGTGTGTTAGAGTCTTGTGAAGTGTATAATTTTTTATAATATTCCGAAAAAATTTGGGCCACCTCATCTGTCGAGGAGATTTTTTCCTGTGTCTATCAAGTGGATATTGTGGAGCCAAATTGAAATCACCTCCTATAATAAGATGTCCCTCTAAGCAACGTAATACTCTTTCTTGTACTAAGTCCCAGAAAGTGCCAATAATTACATTTGGAGCATAAATATTACATAATGTATAAATATGGTTAACTATTTTCAACTTTACAATCAAATACCTGCCATCTGGGTCTATATGGACCTGTAGAATCTGATAAGTCATTTTTTTCCTTATTAGGATAGTTACTCCCCTTTTCCTTTTAACCCCTGGTGAGGCAAAAACCTCTCTGACCCAGGAGGTTTTTAATTTTTAATTTCAGCTAGGTCTAGATGTGTTTCTTGTAGTAAGGCTACATTTAATAGGGGAGGTAAATCCTCCTATATTCCATGAAATTATGTTTATGGAGTCCATCTTTTATTTTCTATAAAACGGAAAAGGAGGAGGAAAAAAAAATTAAAAAAATTGTTTCCTCTTTTCCTCCCGTTCCTCCCGCTCCACTCCTTCCAAATTATGTAATATCCTGCATATTGTTTTACATATACTGTCAAATTACCAATAAAAAAATAAGAGGGAACCCCCACCCCCTCTTTACCCAATTTGGGGAAACCACCATTAGCTCACCAAAACAAACAGAAAAAAAAAAAAATTCTTCCTCTAATCCTATTATCCTAGTTCATTCTCTGCCACAAAAAATCCCGGCTTCTTTGGGGTTATCAAAAAAGAAATTCTGGCCATGCATTGTAATTCTGAATCTGGCTGGATATGTTACCGTAGCTTGTATACCTTAGTTTATAAGTCTAGTACATATGGGCGAAATTTCTTTTCTTTTTAAGGATGTCTCATATGAGAAATCCTGAAAAAGGAGTATTTTGGTGCCCCCTATTAGAATGGGTTGAGTTTTTTGGTAATACTGCATTAAAGTAGTTTTATCCGGAAAATTGAGAAGCTTGGCGATCACCGGTCTAGCTTCAAAGAAAAAAGAATTGCAGGGAGTCTGTATTAAATATAGGAGTACAAATTAACTTTTATTAATATTGTAGCATACTTAAAATACATGGGATAAGCATATCCCTGTGCCTAAGAGCATGGTCTAGACATATGATCCTTGTTTTTACTATGATAGGGGTGTGTGTGGAAGGGATACCCAGTAATTTAACCAGAGTAGTAGATATAAATTCAATCAGGTTTTCATATGTTTTATTT